>NC_069786.1:106633733-106936763 GCF_027406575.1 Nycticebus coucang | reverse complement strand
TTTTGTCATTAGACTCACCTCCTGAAGTTTCGATCTTCTCAATACAACCAATATGTTCACATTACAGACGAGAACAAGATGATGCCATAAGTTTATTGTCTGATCTCAGAGTTAGAATTAGAAGCCATAAGATTCAAATATTTAGATGACCCTGAATAGTATTTTATTAAAGTATTTTGAAACAACAGTATACATGAGATCACAGGTTTTCGAAAGCCTACTGGATGCTACTTACTTCTTAACTATGTTCAATTATTTTTATCAGTCAAAAGATAGGACAGTATCTTCTATTAAACTATAAGATACAAAAGATACTCAATTCCGTGTCTGATGGACGTTAACAAACATGTCTGACAGCTCCTTCATTGACTTAAATAAAATATAGTTCTAATTTATATCTACATAGCATAGCAACTACTTCTGTATTTCCCTTAGGAGAACAATAAGCTTTATACATGTATTATCGTTTGGGGGGTTGCATTGATTAATAATTTGAAAAAAATTCTCAGCAACATAAATGTAATTTCTTACATGTAGGTTAAGAATTTTTACAAAGCAGGTTAGAACATTTTAATAGACCAATGCCAGCTACAAAGGTTTTATGCTAGCTTGTCTTCCAATGAAATATTTCTTTCCATTTTTCTGCTGTGTATTCCTCTTTATTTAATAAATCAGATTATGCTGCCAAAATGAGTGTGTGTGTGTGTGTGTGTGTAGATGCACACCTGAGGGTGGAGGGAAATGTTTCAGGATGAAATCTCGAACCTATTTTTGGTCCCCATGTTTCTCTCCAAGCAGCAGAGGGCAGAGTTGTAGCACTTACTATGTGCCAGACTCTGGGCTAAGAGCTTCCCGAGGCTCACACAACACTTAACAAATGTCGAGGCAGGTGCTACCATTGTCTCTATTTCCCAGCTAATGAAACTTAGCACAGAAAGTGAAATAACTTGCTTAAGCCAACAGAGCTAATAAACAGTAGGACCACAAATCATCAAAAGAAAGAATACCTCAAAACAGTTTCTTTTCCCAATTTTTCTCAAGCAAAAAAACAAACAAACCTAGCTTTTCCAAAACTAACACTGTTAATGAGATAGTGAGAACAGTCTACGGCCATACCACCCTGAATGTGCCCGATCTCATCTGATCTTGGAAGCTAAGCAGGGTTGGGCCTGGTTAGTACTTGGATGGGAGATAGTTAGAACACAACCAGAGGAAATTGGGCAAGTGACGAGATTTCAAAATTTATCCTTGGGTGAAGGATGGGAGTAGAATATTGACATATCCCAGCTTATGAAGAATTTTAAATATTACTTAGGTTTCCTGGTGAAACCACAGAAATCTATTTAACTCAGAATATGTTTGGATCATAACAGAAACCTGAGATGAGAATGCTTTTGGGGACCTCTATGCCTAGAACATTCTAACAATTTAACAAATGCTAAATGTATGAATAAAGAAAGGAACTTAGGTTGTAAAGGAATAAAGCTGAATTTCTATTTTGATTCCTTGGTATTGAAAACTTGGAGATACTCATGTATATTACTATAAAAGTAGAATATTTTGTGTAGGTCTGTATGTTCTGAATGCTAATTTACCTTACTCCCAGCCCAACCATAAGCCTCAGTAAAGGATCCCATTCAGGCCCTTCTATCTTCTCAGAATTTTCCATAATATAAAATTGCCCAACTCTCAGCCTCTGTTAAAGCTGTTTCCCTTACAGTGGATTCCTCCCAGAAGGTTGGAAAAATAAACACATGAACTGGGTGCACGTTTGCTCGCATCTTAGCTTTCTCAGAAAACATACATTTTTTAAGTGAAATAAATCCTGTTCATCAGATGAATTCTATCAAATGAATCTCTGTGGTTGAATTCTAGACCATAACATAGAAACAAACAAATAAACAAAGAACAGACAAAAGATCATGAAATAAAAGATAATTAGGATTGCTATGGGCAGTGGGCATCCTTTACCTTGAACGCACCTATTGGCTCCCTGGCCCCCGGTGTGTGTGCTGGACCTGATTCCTACTCAGTTGTGAGCATCTTTTCTCAATGTCAGTGAGGTCATGACAGCAGCTTGAAACTGACCATTTATACACAGAAGTCAGGGCTTTCTTTTTCTTATTTTTCCCCCATTCCTTTTCGGAGCCAGCTTACCAGCATGCCACTAATACTCAAGAAATTTGAGATTTCTCCACCTTTTAATGTAACACCCTTCTTAAGGCAGTGATAACATTCCCAACTACCTCCCTTGTGGACAAATTAAGTAAACACAGTAGGGAAAGTACAAAATTAAGAGTAACATGGGCATAAAAACAGGACAAATACTTGAAATCACTTGTTGACCTTCAACTGAGCAGTTGTTCCAATAACTGCCATTGTTTACTAAGCCTATCACTACTAGTTAGTGGTGGTATTAACAACAGCAATAATAATAGGGCAGTCATTTACATCTGGACACCATGTATTACCATGCATCTTCCTGTGTGTTATCTCATAAATTCTTCCTGAGACTCTTATAAAGGTGTTGGGTCCAGGATGTCTTTATTTCCTCATATACATTCATAAACACAGACATCCGATTTATGAACGAGGCATCTCCAGAAGCTGGGTTTCATCGTTTCCAGTACAGGCTTTTCTCACTATACCTTACTGTCTCTTAAAAACGTACTTTTAAAAATGTTTTAACTCTGCTTTGTGACAACCGAGCTCCCCAAATAGTGTTTGTTAGAGTATTAATAATTTTCCAAGTTAAATTAGTTTTGATGTCAGTTAATTAAACATAAGTATGTTAAGAACAAGTCTTAGTAACACACATAATAAGACTTTTCAAAGAGGAAATTACATAGGAAATGGTGGTAGTAACATACAGCTTCAAAAACAGGTACAGACACTGGATTGCGAGCTTCATTCTAAATTCTGATATGAGTAAAAGCATGAATTCAAT
This sequence comes from Nycticebus coucang, assembly GCF_027406575.1. NCBI lineage: Eukaryota > Metazoa > Chordata > Mammalia > Primates > Lorisidae > Nycticebus > Nycticebus coucang. Next base: position 106,933,816 of record NC_069786.1, on the reverse strand, counting down.
ATTATTTAAATATGTTATGTTCCTGGCACTGTGCTAAGTCTGGCTCTAACCCCCAGTGTTTAAAAATAGAAGTAGATGGGATGAATGCAGGAAGTCGTTACATGCAAAGGTTCCAAATAGCCTGAAAGACATTTTTGTTCTCAACAAATTAAGGCCTCACGACTTTACAGTAAAGTCAAAGAGCTAAGTCTTTCTATAATTAAATCTTATTTTATTATAGATACTTGTAGTTATAAAAGTTCCTATTTATATTTCATATACTAGTAAAGAAAAATAGGAGAATATTTTCTGTCAATAAACACTTACGTAACCTTCTGGTTTTGGTGGAAACTTCATGCCCCAGGATTCCATAACAGAAATAACTCGGTTATTATAAATTATAACAAAACTCGGTTTGTTCATTTTGAGCCATTTAAACTTACCAGCAGTATGGTACATGGCTTTGGAATGAGTCTTCAGTTTAAAATGGACTTCCTTTCTTTGCTAGCTAGAAAGCTCCAAGGAAGTTAAGTAGCCTAGACTTTAACAAATCCTTTTTTAAAAGATCATTATTAAGAATAAATAATTAGAGGTGTACAGAGTACCAGTATACCTCATGTGCTCTTAATATTTACTCCTCTTTATTTCTTTACTGGCCACACCTTTCTGAGTTCCCTAGAAAGGGAATCCTTTGTAACTTCCCCAGAGACAGCTTTTCAGTGAAGGCAAATTTGCTTCAACCATGGAAACTTTCTCTGCCAGATCACTAATCTTTAAAATGAAATTTCTTACTTGCTTAAATCAAAAAACAAAATCTTGAAAATAAATACACTTTACCTACATTAAGGGTGCGTGTAATAAAGTTATTAAAAAGTCCTTTCAAACAGAACAGGTAGTTGGGAGCTCTTTGGAATCTAAGCAAAGACAAGTGAAGTAGATCAAGATGAAATCACTCTGAATAATTATGAAATTTACTTTATCAAGTGAATACAATAGCTTTTTAGGGTGAATAAATGCAATCCAAAACGTTTTTAAAAGAATATGCTTTATGGATGCTACATCTTAAAGGAATTAAATGGCAATTAATAGATGAAGCGGTAAAAGTAGTTGATGAAAATAAAGACTGAAGAAGGGGTGCACCACCAACAGCCCTGTTACTGAGATGATGCTTCTCACAGCTACTCATGTTCAGTCTGTCTATATTCAACAAGTGGTAAATTCTTGTAGCATTCAATATGCCACTAATAAAAAAGGATGGGTTATGTTTTGTCTACCTAACTTTTGCACTCAGTCAAATATTTTCTTCCTATACTGAGAGTTAATGGCATAGTTACAGGGAATTCTTTAAAGGCGATGTTTGAGATCTTACAGCATTGGCATCATTTGTCTTCCTCTGATTGGGTTTTACATAGAAGAAAACTGAAATGAGTATAATAGGAGAAGGGATCGGGGTGACCTCCTTAATGTGACCAGGAGAAGCTACCTACATTAAAATTTGATGCAAGTTATACACGTAATTCAGCATCTATTTTGGAGGAACTGAGGTATGACCAAACATTGAAAAATTTTTTTCTTTTTTTTTTTGATTTTATTTCTTTTTATTGTTGGGGATTCATTGAGGGTACAATAAGCCAGGTTACACTGATTGCAATTGTTAGGTAAAGTCCCTCTTGCAATCATGTCTTGCCCCCATAAAGTGTGATACACACCAAGGCCCCACCCCTCTCCCTCCGTCCCTCTTTCTGCTTTTCCTCCCCCCATTGAGAAGTTTTAATTACTTAATTATTTTAAAACAAGTGAAAGTATACTGTGAGAACTGTGACAAGTAGGAAGTGTTTCTAGAAATATTTAATTGATGACAAAACCAGTTCTATTCTTGGGTCTTCTGAATATTGCAACTGTTACAGCCTTTAGTTAACAGCAATAACTAATCTTGATTATTTATTAATCATCTAAAAATGGCCTCTTAAAATATTTCCTAAACACTCAGCTGTATCTGGTTAACGCTTACAAATTATGAAATGATATTGAAAACTACCAAGTATACGAATTATTATCAAAGAAGTCAATTATTTTTGTGAAAGAATATTCAATAAAAACATGATTTCTTTGGGTCTTTTAATTTTCAACCAAGGCCTAATAATACGTTTTTAACACATCACTTGTGATCCTGACACTGCCAAAATTTAGAGAAAATATTATTTTATAAGGCTACATATCATTCATTTATATAATCATAAACATAAATACTCTTAGACTTTCACTTTTCCATGAAACATACATTGTGAACAGGTTCAAGGTTTTGAGTACAGTTTGATGGTCTCAGAGGAGAAACTAAAATGTTGTTTTGGAATACGGCGTTTTATTAAGTATTGTATTTCACCAGCAATTATATTACAAATGTTTCTAATGTAAAATGCAGGTTGACTAATTCATCACTATAATTCCCTCTTTCCTTTCTCTAAACTATTAAATATTTCTTTAAAAAAACTACGAAGATAAAACCTACAAACTATGTTGGCACCTGGTGCTAAAATGAACCAGTACCTTTCTATCATTTGAAGCAGCACGAAATAAAAAGTTGTCATTCGAAAGTGTCCAGGTAGCCTTTTCTACATTACGCCAATGGGCGAAACATGCAAGTAAGATCAGCGTGATTTTGTTCACCAGTGACTCTAAAGATGTGTAAATCTGTAGTTCCCAGAGGGTCAGAAAGAGAAGCTAAGTAAACTAGAGCTGCCTTTAAAGTGTTTAACAAGGCAGAAACTGGAACGGATGTGCCACACACCAATATCCATTACCACAAAGCAAATGCTAAATTTTCTTGTAAAATAGCTCTCAGCTGGCCTATTCAGCATAGTCCTGTTATCCTAAAAAGAGCATCCAACTTGTGATTGCTGCCATGAAAATAGCAGGCAGCAGAAGATACAGTAGCTGCAGAAAAGAAAACGATATGTTTCAAGAACTTTTTTGACAAATATATCTGCTTTTCTAAAGTCTGAAGAAATAAAAAAAATCTTTTAAGAGGTATTTCCATACATCTGGCACGATAATTTATTTACTAATATACTATACATTGCCAGTTGTCCATGAAAGTCAATTAAGATTGACTTCCATGAATAGTAACAGTTTTAGGGAAGCTTTCAATGAGCAACGTATTGAATAACGGAGGGGTACAGTTTGGGAAGGTAGAAGTCATCAGAGCCAGAAATTACAATTTTTTCCTCTGTAATTTACTGTGAAACCTTATGCAAGATTGTTCTGGTGACTATTGTTCTTCGTTTTTCTCATGTGTCAAAGAGCGTTGTGGCAGATGCTCCAGCTAATAAAACATAAAGGAGAATCTCCTGGAGAGAGTCTGTCTTCCTAAATCAAAACACAAATCCTCAGGAGGAGAAAGCCTTTACCATTCCTTTTTCTTGTCTAGGACACAGCTAGCATGCCTGAAGGTAAAGCAGCCATCTTATGGTTGTAAAGCAAAAAGGACGATGACAAAAGAAGTTAAGGTTCTAAAAACAGAAAGATGTTAAAAGCTGGGATCCCTCTAATGATGTCACTGAACAATTGATTGCATTTCTGACATTTTATATTCATTTCAATGATATCTGAAAAAGTTTCTTTCTTCCTATTTGACAAAACGATTCATAATATTTTGTGTCGATCCAGTTAAGAGCATAACTCTGCTATTTATCTAGCAAAGGAAAAAATGTACATGGGCGATAGAGTATTTGGTGAGTAGTAAGTATGCCAAGCCTTTCCAGCAGGCTATCATCTTAACTGACCCTCTGACTGTAACTTAGTTGCTCCTGGATAAAAATATGAGGCTTGTGAAACTCCCCATTCTCCTCACCAAAGCCGAATGAGTTTTTTCCCCCCCTTTGTAGGGACTGCCTTAGTTTTATTACAGTAATGTAACATTTGTTTAAGCTACTCAGGAAAAATTTCCTACTAATGCGTGGATCCTGGAGTCTTATTTAGTGTGTAATGCTGAATAATTTACATGCCTAGATGAACTGAAGCTATCGGGATGCTTTGTGCCCAACTAATGAATAGCAGTCGGTTTATTTCTGGTGCTTTGTTGAGGAACGCACAACATAAAGCTTCACTGTTCAAGTGGAAACAAAATGGGAAAAGGAGATGCCTTGTGTTTTATTTCTTTCCTTTCTTTCATTTAAAGACTCTTGCATGAGAAATATGAATTTTTAGTAAAAAAAAAAAAAAGACTTGCTATATTCTAGTATCAAAAATGTGGAAGAGATGTAGCCTGTGAACACTTTCACAAGTCTGTTCTATGCAAAATAATAACACATTTAACAATAACAATAATAATAATAGAAATCGTAGCAACAACTAAGTCTTGTTTAACTTGACTGTGCTAAGTGTTCTAGATGCCTTTCTCATTTAATCCTTACTACATTACAACCTGTGCGAAAGGTCAGTGGTTTTATTTTCCCCATTTGACAGAGGACAAACATTTTCAAAGACTCACAGGATGTAAGGAATTAGAAAAGAATTTGAATTGGCAACAAAGATAGATGCACCAGATTATTCATTGCAGCTCAATTCATAATTGCCAAGTCTTGGAAGACACCCAAATGCCCATCGAATGGATCAATAAATTGTGGCATATGTATACCATGGAATACTATATAGCATTAAAAAAGATGAAGACTTTACCTCTTTTATGTTTATATGGACGGAACTGGAAAATATTCTTTTAGTAAAGTATCTTGGAAATGGAAAAATATATATCCAATGTACTCAGTACTACTATAAAACCAATTTATAATCACTCACACTTTCATATGAGAGATGAATCACAACTATAGCCCAGGATGAAAGAGGGAAGGCGATGGGATGGGAAGGGAGGGGGGTGGTTCAATAGAGGGAGGGTTAATGGTGGGACCACGCCTATGGAGCATATTGCCAGGGTACAAGTCAAATCTATCAAGTATTGAACACAAATGTCTTAACACTGTGATTAAGTAAATGAGGTGAAAGCTATGTTAATTAGTTGGATGTAAGCACTCCAATTTGTACAAATAATCAACACATTGAATCCCACAAAGGCATAAATGTATTCATGATCTATGTACATATGACTTAATAAAAAATAATAAATAATCATTATTTATTAAAAATAATAAATAATCATTATTTATTAAAAAATAATTAAAAAATTTAAAAAATAAAAGAATTTGAACCCTGATGATGTCACTCCGGAACCCTCAATATATGTAATATGTGTATTAATTAATAATGCATTTTTTATTACCAATCTTTTCTTCTTTAGATCTTTCAAGCTCTAAAGTCCAATGGCATTTTAAGTGTTGCTGTAACTGAAATATCTGATTATTTTGGAGCTCACCTGGCAAGTGATGATGACTACCAAATTGCAACTTGTGAGGAGAAACTTAAAAACTGAGGAGAAGGAGGTGGCCTGGGGACAATTATCCATGTGTTGGCAACTCAAACAGATAGTTTTCAAATTTGGTGAATATTTTGTTGCTTTGCTTTTGGGCAGGGTGGGCAGGAGGGTGCTGTGTGAAGGTTGGGTGGAGAGAAGTGGGCTGGAAGAGCCCCTCTGGTTAGCGCTTAGAGGCCCGCTCCTCCAGGGGCTGCCTCCAGGAGTACACCTTCTCACACCTTCCCCACAACAGCCACCAGGGTATTGCAGGGAATGCATTTAAGCCGGTTTGAAGTATATATAATGGAAGATATGGGTAACTGGAGTAATTTTTCTCAGTTGAGCATTCTGAGGTGAGCATTTCAACTATTTTCTTTCCAAATATGTATCAAATCTATTTTTAAAAAACTTCTATTTATTTACTCACTGGAAAATCATAAAGTGTTTTCTATACTTGGAGCATTTTTTTAGCCACTGGACTATTTAAATCCATAATTTCATATTTTAGTTTATCTTCTTGTTTTACTCAAAGACAAGACCAGCAAATAATAAAAAACAGATAGTTTTAGTTACTTCTTCTAAAATCTGGATGATTTGGAGAATTGTTACATAACAGTATTGTTGAAAATGCCTTCTAATTTGGGCTAATCACAGAGTTTTTGGCAGGCATGTGTGTAAGATTATTTATCTCATTTTTAAACAAGTCTGGGCTTTAGAGTGTCAAAGAAATTTTGTATTGCTCTGCTCCTAAAGGAAGGTTACCAACTTTGAGCCTTTATAAATTGAAAAATCTGTGTCTGGCCCATTTATATTGTTGCATTTACATGTCACAGATAAGTTTTTTTTTTTATTTACTTATAGGTGAGTTAGCTGGGGCTCAGTTAAAAATCATATAAGCAGTAAGGGGCAGAACCAATTGAAATTGAGTTTTACTGGGCACAGTGGCTCATGCTGCTAATCCCAGCACTTTGGAAGGCTGAGGTAGGAGGATTGCTTGAGGCCAGGAGCTGGAGATCAGTCTGAGCAAGAACAAGACTTCCATCTCTATAAAAAAATAGGAAAAATTAGCTTGGTGCGGTGCTGTGTTTTTCTGTACTCCCAGCCACCTGGGAGGCTGAGGCAGAAGGATCACTTGAGCATAGGAGTTAGAAGTTGTAGTGAGCTAGGCTGACACTGCCGCTCTCTAGCTCCCGCAACAGGGTGAGACTCTATCTCAAATTAAAAAAAAAAAAAAGATTAATTTTTATCTGACTACAGAACAAAGTTTTCCTATGACAACATTTTTTATTTCAAAATATTAAATGGGTCTAAATATTTTTGTTACATGGATAGCTTTTGTAATGCCTGAGTCAGGGCTATAAATGTGCCCAGCACCTGAGATCTTTGACAACATTGATAATATGTAACTACCTAATCATGTGATTTTCTGATGTAGCATTAAGATGCACATACACACAATTTGTGTCATTGAACATCTATGCATCCATATGTATATTTAAGTATACACACAGTGTGGGCCCCATAGGCAGGCACATACAGAGATATAGATAGGTGTGTTTGTGTATGTATAAAAACACCCCATAGTCATGTGAAGTGAATGTGAGTATAAATTACAACAAAGTTTCATTTCTTAAATTGAATTATTTAAATATCATCTAGTATTACATATAAATTTAATTTAGTGCATTCAAATAATAATTTATAATGCATAACTATGCAGTTTTGATATATCACGAAAGATAGTGAACTTCACTTAACTTCTCTTTTAAAAAGAAGTTTAAATTATAACAAAAAGCAATACCGCAGCTGTTTATGTGCTGATATGTTACAAATACTAAGGTATGTTTTAATTAGATTTTTTATCATCTTTAACTTCTTTAACAGAAAAGCCCTGATTGATTTATACAGAAAACAAACTCTCAGGTTAATAAGATACTAGCCTAGCCTTGTGACTTGACTAATAATGTTAGAATATAGTCAGCTGCATTGTTACCAGCGAAAATATTGCTCTCACCAGGTCAAATGATTAATATTTATTCAGCTCTCTACACTATGAAAATAAAACAAAACAAGGTAGCACTAAAAAATAATAGTTACCCCCTTAAATTTTATTAGGCCTTGTGTCTCTGATGTAAAGTTATAACAACAGGTTCGGTAGGTTTACAAAAGTGGATGCCTTTTCAAAGATGGATTTTATCTACAAGATACTATAAGATAAAATCTATTAAAATCTTAAGACATAGACAGATGGTAAAGTGTAAATTAAGATTCAGCACATTACAGGAAATTCTCAGCTACCTTCAGTAATTGGTAGAGCGTAAATAACCTAATTTAAATGTGTAAAATAATCCAATCACTGCCAGATTTTTCTCTTCCACCCACCAAAAAAAGAAAACTCTTACTATAATCTCAGAGCAAAAATCCTTTACAAAATTAACAGTAGTGGTTTTTTGTTGTTGTTGTTTGTTTGGTTTTTTTTTAAAGAGAGGCAAAAATAGTTGGATTCTATTTTATCTGTTTCCCTTTTAACTGCTTATGTTCTGGTAGTTAGTTTAATGAGCAGTGAAAAAGCCAGAAGAATATTCTGGTTTTACAAAGGCTGATGCAATCTAAACACTAGCTATTCAATAAAACAGTGTTTCAAAAACAAACAAACAAACAAACAAACAAAAAAACCTCTAGCCCTGAATAAAATCAAGTATTGCTGTCACTGTATTTCAAAGTGCACATAATATCTGTTCCAACCTCCATAACAATATTGATGGTTTGCAATGCTGCCTACATACAGAAGTCAGTCACGTTACTGTGTTAGTGTATTTTTAAGAAATTGTTGGGGCAATCTAAAAGTAAGCAGTCCATGATCATGATTTTGCTATGTGATTCATAACTTCGTAAGAAAATAATATCTAATATATGTCAGTTTTTACCAAGTGATGAATCTTCTCATTTAATCAAAAAAAAAGGAAAAAACCGACCTATGATGAGGTATCCCTATTCTACACCTTTCTATTCTGAATGGTGGCTTCAGAGAGGAAATGACTTGCATAAGGTTAGACCCCTTACGCTGGCCTAAGCAGGAATTTGGGAAGTTATGGGTCATTAGCAAGAGATGGAAATCATACATAAACTAGTAACAGTTATTTTAAAGCTCTTATGCTCATATAAATAAAATTAATCCACACATAGGTAGCGCACCCTCTCATAGTCAATGTGAACATTGTTACCCTTCCTTCCCTCACTGTAGTAAGACTCCTCCCAATCCCACTTTGTTATTCTTGTCATTTTCAAGATTCCCTGGATGTGGTTGGAGTAGAGGACCAAAAGAAAGAAGGAAGAAAAAAAAGTTTTTAAAAAATAAATATATACACTTAGAATGAAAGCTCTAAGAGAGGGTGGCCTCATGTATTTATGACATTTGTTATTTTTTTTAAATAAGTGCAGAATAGAACTTGATTTCACATTTTCATACAGCTCTAAAAGCAAGATTTGAATGCTGTGTTTTTTCACAGAGGCATATTGAGAACAAAGCCTATCATTCTAGATTATCTATAAAATCTCTAAATATACTTGTGCATGTAAAGGGAACTGAAACCATCCTAAAATACAGAAACAAATGCAAGATAGTTCTGATTGATTTCCAAATATTATATTCCCACCATGTTAGTTTAAGGTAACATTGATAAAGTATAGGGAAAAATTGGATTCTAAGGAGATTTGTAAACATTATATACCATCACAAAATCAGTATGTAGGTATATCTTATTTTATCATGCTTCACTTTATTGCACTTCACAAATATTACATGTTTTGAAAATTAAAGATTTTTTTTTTTTTTTGGAGACAGAGTCTCACTTTGTTGTACTTGGTAGAGTGCCATGGCGTCATAGCTCATAGTAAACTTCTAAACTCTTGGACTCAAGCAATCCTCTTGCCTCAGCCCGCTGAGTAGCTGGGACTACAGACACCTGCCACCATGCCCAGCTATTTTTTAAAGATGGGGTCTCACTGTTGCTCAGACAGGTCTCAAACTCCTGAGCTCAGGCAATCCACTCACCTGGGCCTCCAGAGTGCTGGGATTACAGGCATGTACAGATTGAAAATTTGTGGTAACCCTGCATTTAGCAACTCTGTCAGCACCATTTTTCCAGCAGCATGTGTTCACTTTATGTCTCTGTGTCACATTTTGATAACTCTTACAATATCTGAGGCTTAGAATTAAAATAATTTTTATATTGGTTATCATGATCAGTGATCCTTGATGTTACTATTGCCATTGTTTTGAGATGGCACTAATTGTGCTCAAGTAAAATGACAAACTTAATAGATAAATGTGTGTGTTCTGGCTCCTCCACCAACCAGCCATTATCCCATCTCTCTCTCACCACTTCCCCCTCAGAATTCCCTATTCTCTAAGACACAAAAATATTGAAATTAGGACAATTGATAACCCTACAATGCCTTTTAAGTGATCAATCGAAATGAAGAGTCACATATCTCTGATTTGAAATCAAAAGCTAGAAATGATTACATTTAGTGAGGAAGGTGTCAAAAGCTAAGATATGCCAAAAACTGAGAAAGCTCAGAAGCTAAGCCTCCCACCAAACAGCCAAGGTGTAAATGTGAAAGAAAAGTTCTTGAAGGAAATTAACAGAGCTACTCCGTTGAACACATGAACGATAACAAAGGGAAATAGGATTACTGCTGATAGGAAGGAAGCGTCCATGGACTGGATAGAAGATCAAACCTGCCAAAATATTCCTTAAGCCAAAGCCCAATCCAGATCACAGCTCCAACTCTCTTTAATTCTATCAAGACCAAGAGCAGTGAGGATACTGTAGAAATAAAGTTTGGCACTAGCAGAGGTCAGTCATGAAGGAAAGAAGGTGTCTCCATAAGACGAAAGTACAAGGTGAAACAGCAGTTCTGACGTAGAAGCTGCAGCATGTTGTCCAGAATATCTACTAAGATAACTGACGAAGTTGTCTACACCAAACAACAGATTATCCATGTAGACAAAACAGTCTTTTACTGAAAGAAGATGCTATCTAGGACTTTCACAGCTAGAGAGAAGTCAATATCTGGGTTCAAAGCTTCAAAGAACAAGCTGAATCTCCTCTTAGGAGCTAATGCACCTGGTGACTTGAAGCCACTGCTCATTTACCATTCTAAAAATCCTAGCACTCTTAAGAATTATGCTAAATTTACTCTGCCTGTGCTCTACAAAGGAAAAACAAAATCTAAACCATACAGCATGGTTTAGTGAATATGATAAGGCTACTGTTGAGATCTACAGCTCCAGGAAATATATTCCTTTCAATGTTGCTGCTCATTAAAAATACACCTGGACCCTAAATAACTCTGATGGAGAAGTACAAGGAGATTGTACTGTTTCCAGGCCTGCTAACACCACATGCATTCCCCAGCCCATAGATCAAACAAATAATGTAGACTTTCAAGTCTTAATGCCTGTCGTGGAGCTGAGCAAAGTAAATTGAAAACCTTCTAAAAAAGAATTCCTCATCCTAGATATCAAGAACACTTGTGATTCATGAGAATAACCAAACTATCGACATTAACAGGAGTTTGGGAGAAGTTGATTCTAATCCTCATGGAGGAATTTGAGGAGTTCAAGACTTTAGTGGGAGAAGTCACCACAGATGTGATAGAGACATCAAGAGAGCTAGAATTAAAAGTGAACCCTGAAGATGGGACTGAACTGCTGTGATCTCGTGATAAAAGCTTAACAGATGAGTTGCTCATTATGAATAAGCCAAGAAAGTGATTTCTTGAGATTGAATCTACTCCTGGTGAAGTTGCTGTGAACACTGTGGAAATGGCAATGAAGAATTTAAAATATTACATAAAATTAGTGGATAAACTAGTGGCATGGTTTGGGAGGATAGGCTCCAAATTGGAAAGAAGTTCTGTGATTAAAATGCTATCAAACAGCATCATGTGCTACAGCAAGATCTTTCATAATCCACAATTTTAAGGTAACCTCAAAAGGAAATCTCCAAAGTGATTATGACCTACAAGGTTTAAATAAAAATTTATGATTTGAACTCAGAAGATCATCAGTTATGGAAACAATACTGTGTTCTGCCTTAAACAACAAGCCCATATGATAACGCTGTCTATCATTTCCATACTTTGGAAAGACAGTTGAAAAAACAGTTATTATACAGGCATAGCCTTGAATTACAAGTTAATCAGGTAACCTATACCTGATCCTCAAAAACGAGATGAAAACCACTGATTTTTCCATAACTAGCTTAGTAACAAGAGTGATATTCATTGTTAGCTACTCTAGTCTACATCTATTTAACAAGAAATCTATAATTAAATCAATGTAATCAGCGTCAGGAGAGACATACTTGTTTTTTCAGCATCTCGATCTCACAACGTGTTTTTAGTAACTGCAGCGACAGGAGGGATGATATGGAAATCTGGTGCATCCATTAGCCCAAAGCACACCAGGCACTTACATTCATCTTCTACAATGGATGCCACATTTCTCCAAAACTAATTTCTGTTCTTTTCATACCCAAAGTCACAGTCAGAGGAAAAGATGGGTACTCTTCCTTTCTTTTGCCCCGACCCACTGATTTCTTGGATTGAATTATGTTTCACGTGGATCAAATTCTCTATTTGTTGGATTGAATGGTTTTATTTCAACTTGCTGGAAAAAATAGCAGACATCAAGCTCATTTTATTACTATTAGTTTGCTGAAAAACATTTGAGGAACTTGCTGACATATGAGCCAATGAGATGAAATATCAAAAATGTCAAAGTAGTGTTAGGAGACTCACTAACAACACCTAGAGTTTTAACATGGGTCACCACAAAGAACATGAATCCAAAACACTAGTTTATATCCCACGTCCCTCCCTCCTCTAAATATTATTTTCCACTTGTAGTTCACATATTTTATTACATCATAAATCGAATTAATCATTTGGAAAGTTTCTCACAGAGACAATATTCACAGGGACAAATTCAAAGGGTCAAAATCTCCTCAGCAAAAAGTGCCCAATAGATTTGTATGTGAGGCCTTGCCAGTAATGAACTGTGTTTATGATCAAAGCATTTTCTATACAGATGTTCAAGTGTGGTAGACTGGGTTGAATCTGCATGACTCTGTCACCGTGTGAGCCAGCTACTATCATCTACCTAAATGTTAGAGATAAAGCCATATGCACTATGTTTGGCACAGGTGCAAAACCTCAAATATTGTTGATATTATTATTATTTTAGTGCTTATTAATAGTTCTCTGGGCTGAAGAGAAAAGATAATTTAGTTTATAGTAGTCAGTAATGTAGCAATGCTGTTTCTTGATAAAATTTATTGAACCAGAGTCTGTAGCAGGTGAAATGAATAGTAAGTAAAATGTGTGAATATCAGAGAAAGCATCTTCACAGGAAGTCCAGGGTTTATTAGAATAACTCTGTGATTATTTCAGACCCTTAAAAGGTCTAGGCTTAATTATAAGCCAATCGATAAATGCTACTGGAAAGACTACTGGTTTCTTAATACTGTTCTATAGAATGATGAGGACTAAGGCAAACAATGTCATTCTCTGCAACGCTCTTGAAACATAAGGAGACAGAACTAATAAATACAGAATAGTACACCTACACCTACAATTAGAATACAATTTACCTTTTGTTAAGATTGGATACGAATTTTTGGAGCATTTAACCATTTTAACTAAAGATAGTCTCAGTACAGAAACTATGGATTCTTAATTTTTTTTCTTAATTATATTATATTAGTTCTTAATTTACATGTGAACCACCCTAGGCTTAAATTGCCTCGATGTATACTGAAATTATTTGGTGCATCTTTCAGAGTCATATGGCTCTTGGTGTCCTAAAACAACTAAAATAGTAACATCAAAAATCGCTGATTACAGATCGCCGTAAGAGATATGAAAACAATGAAAAGATCTGAAATATGGTGAGAATTACCAAAATGTGACACAGAGATACAAAGTGGGCACATGCTGTTGAAAAAATGATGCTGAAAGATTTGCTCAATGCAGGATTGCTGCAAGCCTTCGATTTGTAAAAAACACATTATCTGTAAAGCAGAATGAAGTGAAGCACAGTAAAACAAGTTATGCCTGGATACTCTTGGAGAACTTAGAAAAAAAAATTCCTCCATGCCTCTCACAGTATTTGCATACACAATTACTGAACATATTCAAAGACAAAACAACTGGTTTAATGTAGTTAAATAGGATGGAAATTGAAACAAAGGATGAAGATGAAAGCTTCCATCCCTGATAAGCACAAATTAATGTTTTTGCCTACAGAATGCTTAGACATTTCAGGGTTTATGAAATAAAAATTACTGTCATGATTACTTCTCATTAAAATCACTTCAGAGTAACAAGAAATTAAATTTAAGACACAAAGTGATATTCTGAAATAGCTTTATATTTTAATAATTAAAATTTTACTTATAAAAATGTGCCTGAGAAAAGCAACTAACTTTTTGTTAGTATATCAGTTATATTTACTGCCTTAGGATTGCCTCCTATTTCTTGGACAGATATCAAAATACAACTCCAGAGCCATTCAAGAAGAAGTGGTCAACAAATTTAAAGGCACAAACCCCTTTAAATAATCCCCAGAGTTACCACCGTGGACTCAAAGATGTTAGAATCAAAACCACCTTATGATTTCAATTACATGGTATGTGTTGTCCTGAATCTGTTCTAAATGATTGGTCTATAAGAAATAGCAATAGCTAACAGCACAAGCATCTAACAAGCTGCTGTTGACTGACAGGTCTTATATCTTCACTATATGAACATATATCATCTGCATTTAATTTTTTTACGTTTTCGGGAATACAATTTGATCTATAGTGTATCTAAATCTGTGATCAGCCCTATCACTGCATATCAAACCCTAAATTAACCAGGAATATGTATGTTTTCAATTGTGTGTTTTTCTACCTCAAATCCAAAATAAATCATTTGGCAGGGTCTATGCCAACAACTGGAACAATAATAGTATGACAATGATACATCATTTTGCTTGTGCATTTTACATCTGCATATCTTATAAATAAATGAGATATATCTGCAAGTACCTAGTTCAGCATAGAATGAAGATAAGGTTATGAACAAATATTTAGGAGGATAATTTCAAAATTCTGCTGTCTCAATCTGAGACAGTGCTGAAATAAAATGTGTTAGAGTTAAAATACCAACTTATTATATTTCATTTTATTTGTATTCATAATCTCATTCTAAAAAAAGTTTTGAAGAAGCTAATTTTTGTTTGTATAAAATTCACTCTAGGTTTACAAATGTATTACTAAATGTTTTTATAATTATTCAGTAAGTTACAATGAATGAACCAAACACCTATTTAATACAAGTTCAGCTACTATTTATTATTACGTAATAAAGGTCAGCTTCTCAGAGAAGAATTGAAGAACAGAGAATAATAAATAAAAGTTTAAATTTATATAAGCCTTTGTTTTTAAAAAAATTATATTTAATTTGGCATAACTAGAAAAAACTCAAAAATAAGATCTACAACATAATTTTATTTATCACCAGTTTACTCTAGCTTTGTAATGTATTTATGGAGTCTGAAATTATAAACCTCTCAATACTGTGTTGACCATACTGCTTTCTCATTGTTTGCTTTACAGTTTTCTTTTTACTCCAATTCAAAGCCACTGATTAGCTTTCTTCAAGAAAGATTATCAGGGGAGGCTTCACTGACATAGCATCCATGCTGAAACCTATAATTATGAAGGACAGAAAGGTTCTAAGGAAGACCGTCTCAAAAGCAGTGCAATGTGTTCTTAAAGCTTTGCAAGAACCAAAGGCCTCTCTACAATCTTTATATGATTCCATATAAATATCCAAAATAGAAAAAAATCTATAAAGACAGAAAGTAGAGTATGGGTTGCTTAGGACAGGGGGAAGGGAGGGACAAAGGGGTACGGGAGATAAAATAAAACGCAGGCAGCACCTGTGGCTCAGTGAGTAGGGCGCCGGCCCCATATGCCAAGGGTGGCAGGTTCAAACCCAGCCCCCGCCAAACTGCAACAACAACAAAAAAAATAGCCGGGCGTTGTGGCGGGCGCCTGTAGTCCCAGCTGCTCGGGAGGCTGAGGCAGGAGAATCGCCTAAGCCCAGGAGTTGGAGGTTGCTGTGAGCCGTGTGACGCCATGGCACTCTACTGAGGGCAATAAAGTGAAACTCTGTCTCTACAAAAAAAAAATAATAATAAAAAATAAAACACAGGCTGGGTGTGGTGGCTCATGCCTGTAATTCTAGCACTTTGGGAGGTCAAGGAGGGAGGATTGCTTCAAGCCAGGATTTTGAGACCACTCTTAGGAAAGGAAGAATCCTGTCTCTACAAAAAATAGAAAAATTAACCAGGTATGGGTATACACACCTGTAAGTATTCCATTTCTGAGATAAGGGCAGGGTACATAGCCTTGAGATATCATGGAAACTTCTTCATGTCATTACAGACAAGCTTTAAAACTACTGCTGTAAAAGAGTAGTAATTTACTTAAATGTTGAATCATAACTCATGTAAAATTTGTGAGAATTGAGATAGTATTAGTACACATAATTCTATGTTCTACATAAATGAAATTGAGGTCCAGCTTAAAAATAAATAAATAAATAAAAAGAAAAAAGAAAAGAAAAAGAAAGAAAGAAAACAGAACCATAACAGGACTACTTTAAAATCAGGAGCTAGTTTGAATATCTGGCATATTTATAGATCAGGTTTACACAGAGCTATTTAGAAAGGCTAAACAATGTTACCTTTGTACATTAAGTTGAAGACCTCCAGAAATTATCCTAAGCCCCCTACCAACACACACACAACAGTTTCTTCTAGCAGTTTAGAATACTATTAAACCCAGACAAAACACTAAATAAGAGTCCATGCCATAAGAACTGGAGTCAGATAATCCCTGGGTTGGAACACCTGTTCTTGTATTACCCAAGTGGCCTTGAGCAAAATCATCTACTCTTGGCCTCTGGCTCCTTATCTGCAAAGTGGAGATTCTGACAGTAACAGCCTTGTTGTTGTGACTCAATGAGATAACACGAGGCAGTAGATCAGGGTTAGTTAGCCAAGGCTGGACACAGACTCAAGAAAAGTTAATTGTTATTAATGGAAGGCTAACAAAAGGCCACTTGCAGGGTTCAGAAATAATCAAGTCGGCCAGTGCTTTACGGTGAAAGTTCCAAGCATTTTGGCAGATTATCTTTGTATTTTGCACAGCCTCTTGGGGCAATCAGGCTGCTGGACAGAACTTTGGAGTCCAGATCTCTTGGGATCACCTAGTTTCTTCTGCCAGCACTCAGCTCCCATTCCCTCCAGCTAGGCCCAATCCCTGCTCTACCCTCCTTGCATCAATAAAATTTCTAGAAACAACTGCCTTTGGCTTCATCAACTCTCCTACCTGGACCAACTTCCCTCACCCCCTTCTCATCCCCAGTTCTCTCAGGAATGGTCCCGATCCGTCAGCACCTCTCATCGTCCCCTGGAGGGTGGTATCACATTGATTTCCCCAACACAAACCAATATAGGTTCTCGCTTACCCTCACCTCTGCAAACAACCAGACAATTAGCCTAATCTGGACAGGAAGTGAGCCCTGATAATCAGGCTTTGTTTCAAAGAGCTGTAGTCTAGTAACTAAACAATTCCTCTTTCTTCAGAAATTCTTTATACAAGAGCAGACTAGAAGGAAATTTGCCAAAACGCACACGGTAGCTGCATCCGGCTGGTAGAATTATAGGCTCTGTATTTCTTTCTGCTCCTTTACACTGTTCTGTACTTTCTAAAATTTCCATAGTGAAAACAGAGCAATCAGGAAACCAGAGAAATAATATTTAAAGACACATCTTGACTCTGGAAGTAGGAGCAGTAGAAAAGAATAAAGAGAAAGTAAAGTTTCACCTATTTTTGAAGACTTGGTTGTGAAGTGGTTCAAAGGAGCACTGATCCCAGAACGCAGTGCTGATCACTTGAAGGGAAAAAAAAGTCCAGAAGAGAAAGTGATGTGTGTCAGGAGGAGGGGTAGGAAGTAGCAAACCTCAGCTATTTGTTGAGTTCCCCAGAAAGCAGGCTAACACTAATTAACATTTAAATCACCACTAAATTTTTTCAAGAAAAATTCATCAAACTTATTGGCCAAGTAAAACAATCAAGCAAGTAAATCAAAATGGCAAATGAGAACAGCCTGTAGACCCAGTCCACGCTGACTTCCCCGTATGGGAATAGGATGTCATTTAGTGACCCTGAATTCCAGAGGGCCAGTCAAACATGGAGAGAAAGGACTCAAAACAACTGCCTTGTTGTGACTAAATGAGATAGCACCAGGCTATAGATCAGCCAATGCTGGATGCAGACTGAAGGACTTATCTAACTCCAGTTCTTAACTACCACATGGTCTCTTAAAGCAGGGTCATATAAATTTGCCCAGCTCCAGATTCAAGTTGTCTGTGAGCTTGAATACCTGGGCACCCATGGCGTGGTTTAGAGGACAGACTTTAGATTTCAGACTGTCTCAACTTCAATTCAGGCCCAGTCACCCATACATTATGAGACCATGTGAAAACTGTTTAACTTCACTCAACTTCAGTTATATGTGTTATCTTTAAAATGGAGATAATAACACTGTCTAGTTCTTGGAACTGTTAAAAGATTCAATGAAATAACACTTGGTAAAGGGCATAGGACTCAGTAAGTATTGGGCATAATGATAAAGAAAATGATGAGGATGAAGAATTTATATGAAATAAATACACTCAAGATCATATGAAAGCTTAAGTCATACTGAGGGATCCTATTTCCAATTAGCAAAAGGAAGGAAGGAAGGAAGGCAGGTTTTTATTTTTAAGGAATGTTGTTTAATGGGTCACAATTATGAGAGGGACTTTACCTAACAAAGGCCATCGGTGTAACCTGGTTCTTTGTACCCTCAATAAATGCCCAGCAATAAAAAAAAAAGAAAAAGAAAGAAAGAAAATGGTTTAAAGATACTTTTTCTTAATAAGATCCTTCCCTTAGAGCACCCTGATTTGGTCAATGCCTAATACCATTTGTACCTGAATAATTAAAGTCATTTAAATTTAGAAATAAAAACAGAGGACTTTTCTACAAAAACATAGTTTGCTAGTGATCCATATACTGCAAATTTATTATTAAAATTATTAAATTTAGTTAGCATACATTTTAAATACCATTTTAAGCATACTAACAAATAAGTCATGTTAGGCAAATAATAAACATCTTAAGAGTATTGAAGACAAATTTTCTTCAATTTCTGATTCATTATTCTTAAAGCTGACACGCATATATTTGGCAAATATGCATTTAATTACTTCTTATTTTATGAAGATCCGTTTCAGGCTCATAAAAGGAGCATTTTCACTTTATTTACTGTAGCCCTAAAATGTGATACCCACTAAATAGCACTAGAGGAACTTTCTTCAAATTTAACAGCTTTAAAACCATGCTGTTAAATAATGAGAAAAAAAAAAACTCCGAAAGATGAAGAGCAGATGTTTTGGGACACAGAATATGGACAAAATAAGTCCAAAACATGAGGACAGCCAGGTGCAATAAGAATTTGGAAATAAAGAGAAGAACATTATCTTTTCTACTAACCTATTTCCTTTTCTCATTCATCATTCTTATGGAAGAAAAAAACTATTTGGAATTTTCTATTATCATGTCACTCATTTTTTTCTCACTAAAACGATAGCCATCATCTGGATTTGATCAGAAATTAAACAAGTGAAGGTATGAGATGGCTTTCGATAGGTTACAAATGATAAAAATTACTTTACAGTGTCCACGAATACAGTGGACTCAGTATTTAATTAATTCAATCTGTAGCTACATATATTGTTTGTAACATGGAGGATCTGAAGATGAACAAGACGAATTTAATATAGTGCCAGTAAGTACTGAGGAGCTACCAGGAAGCAGTAAAATGAGGGAAGGTGGCAAGCATCATTGCTCAGATGGGTAATTACACCATCTCGGGAAGCTGAGGCAGTGAGCTCACCTGAGCCCACGAGTTCCAGGTTGCAGTGAACTGTAACAGCACCACTGCGATCCAGCGTGTGGGAGGCAGTTGAGAGAAACCCCGTTCCTATCAGGGGAGAGACATAATTTGTAATTATACCGACATGGGTTACAATACAACTCCATTTGTTATTATCTTTTTTGTTTGTTTTTATCTTTATGACTGAAGCAAGTTAATCCAGTCTTCTTATCATCGGTCTCTTCAACCCTCAAAAAAGATGAATATCTGTATTAATGGATGATTATAAAGAAAAAAACTATAAAATATATCAGGAACTTAACATGCTGCCTGGAACTTCATAAATGTTTGTCCTCTTATAAATACAAATCACTAGGATTTATGATTTAATTCAAACTGTGGAAAATACTCAGCCTCATAAATAGCAGACAGCTTTAAGATCTCAAATTACTCAATTTGCAAGAGTATTTAATTTCCTGTCTATATTTGTCCTATCATCATGTAACTGAACAGGGAGCATTCACAGTAATTCTAATAATCCGCACTTCCTCCTCTGATTAACAAAATAAACAGAGCTGATTTTAGTGTGGCAGAGGTTGCAAATTGTCCTCCATTATCCATTCTCCTCTTCTTCTTAATTAAAAAAAAACCCTCAAATATCAGTCCATCTTTATTATTAATAAAGACAACATTTCATCTCTACCGCAACATATCGTAAGATAATCAAGTTCTGGTCAATGAGATATGAGAACAGGAGGTGTGTCTGCCTAGTAGGAAAGATGTGCAAAGGATGAGACTAAGCCTGCCTCTTTTTCCTCTTTCCTTCCTGCTCTCCAGAATGTCTGTGTAACAGATGGAACCGAGGCAGTCATCTTGCAAACGCAATGGAAGATGCCCATTGAGGATGGCTGGGCATAAATACAAAGGGATCTGGGTCCTTGATGTTGATGGAGGGTCACGGTGCAGTTGAATTGGTTTAAGTTACTGTTAGTTTTATTGGCATTCTTTCCTGGATGTAGGCAAAATTAAATATACCTAGGAAAAGCTCTGCTCTCAGTACTCATGTAATTGTTGAGTTTGTTTCCCTTCTACAGTCACTAATGGAAAAAAGTGAAAAAAAAAGTTGGGATATAATAAATGACTTCAGCAGTCCAGAAGTGAGTAATTGGTCTAGAATAGATGAAAGTATAGTTAAAGGTTACTGTTAAAATGAGAAATAAATAGCTTATAGGTACTCAGTGACATATACATTTGCTCAAAGTATTTATTGCTTCTACCTGGACCATTTTTCATCTTGTGGATGCCCTTTAGGGATGGATGAATCTATTCACTTCCTACTTAATTTCAGATGGAATTATACTTTTAGGGTGATTATAAAGTGATTTTAGGGAACCTGTGTCATTATAAAAAATGGATATGTTAGTAAATAACATTAGTGATAATCAGACTCATAATTTTTTCTTGAAGAGATATCTTAATGGACTAAAGGGTAATGTCCAGCTGGGCATTGTGGTAGGTGCCTATAGTCCCAGCTACTTGGGAGGCTGAGACAAGAGAATCACTTAAGCTCAGTAGTCTGAGGTTGCTGTGAGCTATGACGCCATGGCACTCTACTGAGGGTGACAGTGAGACTCTGTCTCAAAAAAAAATAAATAAATAAAAATAAAAATATAAACATCTAAAAAATAAATAAAGGGTAATGTCAATGACTTTCAGAGGAAATACAGGCTTTTCTCATTCACACCAGGTAATGTCCTGCATCCCACAGATTCAGTGACTACCTCTTTATCAGAGCACACACACAATTATTTGCTAAGAAGTTGACTTATTTAGGTTAATCCATGTGCAGTGCCTTGACTGTAAGTTGGTTTTGACTGAATGTGCTGCTAATTTATAATCTTCATTACAATAGTTTGTCTTCCAAAACTTATTGGTTTCCTTTCAAAATGCAATGCCTTGTTGCTCTGACCCTCCAAGTAAGGAAGGTTGGTGTTTTCTCTGCCTTTGATAATTGCTGGAGCTTCATCCTTGCCACCGCCTGCCAGTTGGAACCCTGGTTAGCTCTAGTCTACACTACAGCAAACTCCACCGTGAAAGACCCCTTCTTCTTAGTTCAGACACAAAGAATCTTAAGGAACTATAATTAATGGGTCTTCCCCCAGGAAAAAAAAGAAATAAGGCTAGAGACATGATTCTTCTTTTCAAAGTGTGAAAAAATAACTGAGACATATATACAGGTCCTAAAATGACATGGATCAGCTCTCCTTCCAGGTTACTCTTGAGAAAGAGCCCTGGTCCAGGTTCTCTTTCACCCATAGTGAAAAGATCTGGGGGCTGGAAGCCAAGGATGCAAAAGACTGAACTGTTAATACATTAATCAAATATAGTCATATTAAGAGGGAAATGTGCCATCTGAAATATTTTTCCATAAATGAGAGAAGTGGTTGTAATCAAAAAGCAAATGCAACATCCTACTATTTCATACAGTAAAGCATTTAGTACATAAGAATAAAAAAGTGAGCAATCATTTCTTTATTAAAAACAGAATTACACAGAAGCTCCAAGAAAGAAAACCATGTAATATCTAAGTAATATTTCCTCTTCTAAGTTATTTTATTTTGTAGCTTTATATGCAGTTAGTTATTTTTTTAATCTCAGAATATTATCAGGGTACAAATGATTAGTTTGCATTGTTTGCATTTGTTAAGAGGTAGTTGAGCCCTTCACCCAGGAGGTGTGTGGTCTACCCTGTCATTGCGCCTGGGAGGTGAGAGCTTACCAATCCCTCTCCTTCCTCTTCCCACTTCTTGAATTTAATTGTGCTTTCTCTCATGTGGGTGTGTAGTTGTTCATTTACTGGTTTCATACTAGTATTAAGTACATTGGATACTTGCTATTCCATGCTTGTGATACTTTACTACAGAGAATGTTCATAATACATGCAGGTAGGTAGTTTGAATATTTGCCCAGAAGAACTATGGCTTACCTATGGGAGCTCCCAGGGATGCATTTATAAATATGCCATTAGGAGGGGAAAATTTAGGGACAGATGATGGAGGCATATAAGAAATTACAGGAAATTATAGCACAGTGTTTTGGAAACTTAAATTTAGCTATTGTCTGGAAAAAAAAAACAATAGCTTCTATACTATAAGGTTCTACAGGAAAACGTATCTAATAGGTTCTGTCCCTTGTGTCCACAATGTAGTAAATAAATGTTAAGCTCCTACATTAATTTAGGTAGAGAACTTAGTATAATATGAGTCCTTTGGAATCCCTTGAGGAAGAGAACCCAGAGAAGTTATAGGGATTTTGTAATGTTAAAAACAAAGTGAAGGATGCAACCTGTGTCCTATAACCGCTTCTCAGAGTTTAGCATCTGAACCCAGAGTTTCAGGGTTTACACAGGTTTCAGGGCTGCATCTGTACCTTTCTGATTCACTAGGTCTGGAGAGGGGCTGAGGGATTTACATTTCTATGAAGTTCCCAGGTGATGCTGAGGACACGGGTGAAGACACGTTGAGAACCAGTTTCCTACATTAAGAAAGAATATAAGGAAACCAAAGGGGTAGCTCAGTCTTTACTTCTAGCACAGCCACACACGATGCCATAATAAGTACTGGAGAAAGATCTAGAAGAGATGGCTCCTTAATCCAGGGTAACCTCACTGTTGTGAAGAAAGCTGCTACTGCGATGAAGACTGTTGGAAGCGGAGAGAATGAGAAGGGAGGCAGAGTTTATGTGTATGAGGGGGAAGACCAAAGACAGGAGGCATCAGGGGATGTGTGAGAATGGTGAGGAGATTAAGTCACTGACTGGGTTCTGTGGAGCAGCTAGGATGTACCCAACGCGGGGCTAGGTGTGGGGGATTACTTAGTGATCAAAAAAAAAATGTTCCTACACTCATAAACATTTTTGCTAGGGGAAATAATCAATAAATAATTACACAAAAAAGAGAAAACATATCAGATACATCAATAATACCTATAAGTGGTAGAAAGAGAAAAATAAACCAAGTGTTTTTTGTTCTAATTTTATACAGGGTGATGTAGGAAGGATGCTCTCCAGACATCAGGCACAAAAGGTGCCAGAAGAAAATGAGACAACACTAGCCTAAAAATTTAGCAATTACTTGTCCCCTAGAAGTCAGGATTAGTATAAAGAACTCCAGATATAAGAGTGTAGAGTCCGTGAAAGCCCCTTACCTAGAGCTCTGTCATACTCATACATCCACAAGTCTCCCAGTTTAAATCAATCTGCATTAGAGAACGTTAGTTTTGTGGTCAGTCAGCTTTACAGATTCTAAACTACACAGCATCCATGTCTACCTTGGAGGATCAGGCTTAGGAAAGAGTTTGCACATTTTATATCTCATGTCTGAAATGAAAGTTTTCTAACACATAGTGACCATCATCAGGAAACAGGGACGCTGTTTGATTTAGTTGTAGTTCTTACTATACCAATACTTCCTCCTTTCACTTTCAGGATGGCAGAAAATAGTTAAAACTTAGGTCAGCTAATACTTCTGCAAAGATCTGGTATAGATAATGTAGCTAGAAGGAAAATCCTATGAATTCTAAGGTCTGTCTTGGTTATTTTTCAACATATACTCTAGAAACAGGACTCATTTAGTCTCAGAGAGAATCCTTGCTCTTCTAAATTTATAAATGCTTACATCCAAAACAAGTACATGCTCACGTATTTTACTCAAATAAATATAGAGTGCTCCAAACACATTATCCATATGCCCCTCTAGAAAAAACAAAAGCAAAACAAACCAAAAAGCAAAAGCCTGAGAAAGGTCTTGGCCTCTTAGTCCACTTTGTGTGCTCCTATGTGGACACCAATTTCACTTTCTTTGAACTAGATTTCCCTACGGTTTCAGAATTCTCATGCGCTCAGACCCTTAGTGAAATACACTGTTAGCATTTGTATAATATTACTATTCAATCTCTCAATTTTCTGCATGTCTGAGGTCACTTCCCAGACTCCTTGTTCTCTCCTTTAAACCACAGCTGCTACACTCAAAAACACAGGACCTATGAAAAAAAGTGACGGGCATTTCTAATCCACTGCTAGTTGAAAACACTCTCTGAATTACCAGATCTTTTAAAACAGCTCATGGTACATTTAATTATGTAAACACATCTCCTCTGTGTTGCTTTATAAACTTTGAAAATATCAAAATCATAACATGACATGAGAAGAATTCCATTTTGACAAAATGAAAAATACAAAACCCAGAAAAAAAATAACAGAATGTAATGGGGAAAAATAAATGAATGCAAAAATAGAATTGGCTGGAAACCAGCAAACACAAGAAAAGATATATTACAGGAAATGAAACTAATCAGTTACTATAGTGAAGAATTTTTTTCCCAGACTTTCTTGGGGGGAGGAGGAAGAAAGTGTAAAGTCATGTAGAAACTGAGTTTAGACAAAGTTATTTCTGTCATCTTGAAGTATATGGAATCCATGTGAATGTATTTTTTTTTTAAAGGACAGTAGAATTTTTATTTAGTAGAATTTACAAAGTTAAACTTCTTTGGGATTCTTCTAGTATATGTATACTAGTAAAGCTTTAATTAGAAGGGTTAGAGACTTTGGGGAGCAAGGTCTATATAATTACCTCATAATATCCTTTTCTAGGGGTGTAAATTATCCCTAACCTGAGGATATTCCAAGGTCAGATCCGTTCAGGAATGGACTGACTGTGGAAGAATCCTCCTTAGGTCTGTATTAGTCCCTGGTAGGCTTCCATGAATTAACAGTCCTCCCCATGGTAAATTTCATAACATGAAAGTTGCTCTTTTGAGGTAATCTTCCATCATGACTGGAATAGCATTTTGTTATTTTTGTATAGAATATGCCAATTTTCTTTGAACTTTTTTATGCCTAGGGTAAAATTAGAAAATGCCATTACTAAATATGGATATGGAAAATTGATGTCCGTATTTTAATAAACAGGTTTAGAAATAATTATCATTTATTTGCCAGGGCTTTTTAGAAAATCAGTGTCATTAACTTGCCAAATATTCTGCAATTTTACATTTAAAAAAGTTAGTAGCTAATTCACTTTACAAAGGTAATTTACAAAATGGTCTGAGATGGCAGAGTCAGGGCCTATAAAGGATAGAAAATAATCTGTTTAATTTTCAATTTGAAAAAGATGGAAAAATGTGGGGGAAAAACCCAGACTATAGGCTAACAATTATATGGCTCATCTCTACTTGATTTATTTTCAAGAAAACCCAGTTATCAATATTTGAAATTCCTAATTCAAGCTCACACAGCTCCTATAGAAGAGGCAAAAATGGAACCCAAGGGACAATGACGATTGTTAGTCATCATGGGGTAAGAGAGCTCCTGCCAGTAACAAAATACCACAACAGATAATGAATGGAAAATAAATTGATGTAAAACTTTTTTCACATCCTTGTTTTAACCTACAGAAGCTAATTCATAAATAAATTAATGAAGGTCTTAAGACCTTATATAACCACCATTTTACCATGCACAGGCAAAAAACATAAAGATTGAAAAGAAGATGACTAATGAAAAGGTTTTTGAATCAAAGTAGTTTATTAAATTTTCTTTTCCCTGCTCTGCTATTTCACAAATATAATAACGAAAATTGGTGAATGCATACTTTTTGTAAATGTGATACATATATCACCTGCTAATATATTGTGTAGTATATTACATATATTACCTCATTTATTTCCATTGATTACGATTGTCTCAGTTCTTAATTTCATTTTGAGTCTATTAGCATACTGATTGTCATAAAGCTAAGAACTAGCCCTTGAAGCCAAGTCTACATGATTCCATAGTTTATATTTATATAATAAATGAGTTAAAAAAAATGTAGACTAAAGAAGTAGCATTTCTGCCAATGGGGGGGGAGGATCTAGATTTTTAAAATTAGAAGAAATCATTAATATTGATTCTATATAGAAATAAATAAGATAACCAGGACTTTTAAAATGAAAGCCGTTATGTATCACTGAGCGTCTAAAATGCCTTCTGAAGGTTTCCATGCCAACCTTTCTAGAATACTAAAATAAGCTGTGAAACAACATTTACTTACACCACAATATGTAGATTTTTTTTTTTTTTTTTTTTTTGTAGAGACAGAGTCTCACTTTATGGCCCTCGGTAGAGTGCCGTGGCCTCACACAGCTCACAGCAACCTCCAACTCCTGGGCTTAGGCGATTCTCTTGCCTCAGCCTCCCGAGCAGCTGGGACTACAGGCGCCCGCCATAACGCCCGGCTATTTTTTTTTTTTTTTGGTTGCAGTTTGGCCGGGGCCGGGTTTGAACCCGCCACCCTCGGTATATGGGGCCGGCGCCTTACCGACTGAGCCACAGGCGCCGCCCCCACAATATGTAGATTTTGATGTATTACACTGTTGCCCTGTATTTTTTAAAAATAAGCCCAAATAAATTTTGAGAATTTAGCAAATGAGAGAAGTACAACAGTTACCAGTCATCAGAGACCCAAACATTTTTGTTTTTCAAGATTAGAGAAACCTTGAGAAACAGGCTTTAAGGGGACTTTTTCATTTCCGTTCACATTCTTTTTATGTTATGTTCTAGTTAGTCATAGATTTTCAAAATAGAGTTTTATAAAAATTTTGCTTAAAATATAAACAACACTAAGCACTTAACACTGAATCTGTAGATGACAAATCTGGAAATGGGGGGCATGTCAGTCCTTGATTCAGACCACCTGGCAAGAGAAAAATAAGTGAACAAAAAAACAAAGGGAGCCGAACAGGTCTCATGAAGTTGGAAGAGATTTCTTTTTATTTACCAAGCTCCTTAAAGGTAAATATTGTGATTAAATCGCTGCTGAATACGATGGGAGCCTCCTACAGGAAAGACGGTGGAGGTCACACAGATCAATAAAGGCAGGTGGCCAGGGCCTGGCATTGACTGTAGGTCCAGCCTCCAGTGTACAGAAGGCCCAGGCAGAAGGAGCTCAGCCAGGGGCTGGAAAAGGATGCTCAGGACAGCCATAGAGATGGGCACAGAAGGCGCTGGAATAATAACAACAACCCGATATTAGCAAGAAAGTGACAAGGACAGCTGAAAACACTTAAGGAATACCAGAATTGTATCCGCAACATGCTAGGTTCTGGAAAGACAGTAATGATATGTGGTCGCCACCTTTAAGAAACTCAGAATCCAATAATTTTTTTACAGCATTGATTAGGGGATGAGAATAAAGCGAACTACCATGATAGAGCAGATTCATAGTGTTATGAGAAGGCACAGAGAAGGCAGCGAGTAGCGTGTAAGAAAGACTCTTCCAAGTTAACTGGTGTCTAAACCTTCATTCCTAGCAGGAGAAAAAGAAAAAGGAGAGAGTAAAGGGACGAGAGATGGCAAGAAATGAGGTTTAAAAACTTTTTACTGGTATTAACTAATTTAAGGTGAATACAAAATATTGGAACTTAATTTGTGTTTTGCTGGGCTTTTAAGTACACAATATATAATATCTAAAGAGCAGATTTAGACAATCATAGACGGGAAAAGCAAGTAAATTCATTAGAGTTACAACTGCATTCATTTCATCATCAATAATCGTGGGATGTAAAGAGTTAGTTGATGTCTCTTTGATGTAAAGGTCTAAGTTTCCCGTCCATAAACTGTAATATGCTTGAATGCAACACTTTTATTACTATGTAGTAATCAATGGATACATTCCCTGAATGAGGAAGATTTAAGATTTTATCTAAGGTAAATAAATAAAAATAAACTTACATGAGAGATTTTGAAAAGACCCTAATTGATGATTTTGCTAATAACAGTGTCCTGGATTGAGGTTGTAGGCCATGTGCCTAAGAATATGGAGACCTACAACTGCCAGCCTCTCACATATATTATTTCCAAATGTATTTTATATATTTGATTGAACCCTCAGTGACCCCAAATCTGATAGTACTTAGAATATTCATAGGACTTTCAAAAGATATTTTAAAAAGTATTTGTCACAAACATCTCCTGAAACATCATACAATAAGGGAAAATTTTTTCCTAACCCTAAGTTTCTACAGCAGGTTTTGGTGTCAAATAAAAGTACGCAGGGACCTCTAATGAACTTTACTTAGTGTTTATGTATTTACTGTGTGGCAGACAAAAAAAAAGAAAGGAAAAAAAACGGTTGGGCATCCCTGTTTTACAACTTGTCAGTCCGCTTATCTGAGTTAGGTTCCGCTTATCCTAATCTGCAAGACTTCTTCCAGATCATGCTTTTTCCTGCTTCTCTGATACTCTAGTTCTCAGAGTTCACAGCACTGTTTTATGGCAGTTGCCACCATTTTTGTTTTGGACATGTTTACAATGCTGGGCCTTGATTCAGAAGGGCTTGGCCTTGCTGTTCTGATCTAATTGGCTCCTTGGTGTTTATGTCACTCTCATTTCTTGACATCTTCTCTCATGACTGAGATCCAGGCAGTGAAAACATGTAGGCCCATTATTTCTAACGGGGCACTGATAAAGGGTGTTAAAACCATCTACCTTGGCTCGGCACCTGTAGCTCAGCAGCTAGGGCACCAGCCACATACACCAGAGCAGGTTCAAATCCAGCCTGGGCCCTGCCAAACAACAATGACAACTACAACCAAAAAATAGACAGGTATTGTGGCAGGCACCTGTAGTCCAAGCTACTTGGGAGGCTGAGATAGGAGAATCACTTAAGCCCAAGAGTTTGAGGTTGCTGTGAGCCATGATGTCACAGCACTACCCAGGGGGACATAGTGAGACACTGTGGAAAGAAAAGAAAAGAAAAGAAAAGAGGATTTACCTTTTCCTCTATCTGTTGTGAGAAATAGCTGACCACAGGTTTTGCTACTGTTTTAAAAATGATTGAACAAACTGCTCGCATTTGAATCATTTATGAAGACACTTTCTAAACCAAAATTTTAGCTATATGGCCGAAAATTTTTGTGTGTAACTTATGATTTCATTGATATTCAGTAGTATTGATATTTAATTCATATAAATTAAATTGATGAACTAGGGGAGTGAGAGCAAGATGGCGGCCAAGTAACAGCTTCCCTGCAACTGGGCACAGTGAGTCTGGGGAGATAAGACTCCAGGTATCTTTGGCTGGTGGGATCTGCCTATAATCATCCCTTTAAGGATACAGGGAGTCAGCAAGAGACTTCTGGACCCCAAGAGGAGGACAAAAACAGTGGAAAACTGACAACTGGTTGCGTGTGTTCGATCGGTCTAATCCCACCGGCAGCTTCCACAGGCACGGGAACTTAAAGGAAAGGAAAATTAGGGCAAGGAAACAGATAAAAGAAATCACCCAGGAGGAAGAATCAGCAGAAAACTCCATGCAACATGAAGAACCAGTCCAGAGCAACCCCTCCAAGGGACCATGAAGTAGCTACTGCAGAGGATTCCACCTATAAAGAAATGTTAGGAATTACAGAAAGGGAATTTAAAATACACATGATGAAAACAATGAAGGAAATGATGGAAACATAAAGGAAACTGCTAATAAAGTGAAAAATAACCAAAAGGAAATCCAAAAACAGAATCAAATAAGAGATGAACGATATGAAGAAAATAGAAAAGATACAGTGGAGCTGAAGGAACTGAAGCAGTCAATTAGAGAACTTAAAGATGCAATGGAAAGTATCAACAATGGGTTAGACCATGCTGAAGAAAGAATTTCAGAGGTAGAGGAGAAAGTTCTTGAGATAACTCAGATAGTTAAAGAGGCAGAAAAGAAGAGAGAGAAAGCAGAATGTTCATTGTCAGAATTATGGCACTTCATGAAGGGTTCCAACATATGAGTTATAGGAATCCCAGAAAGGGAAGAAGAATGCCCCAGAGGAATGGAAGCCATACTAGAGAATATTATAAATGAAAATTTCCCAAATACCACCAAAGATTCTGACACACTGCTTTCAGAGGGAATTGGGACCCCAGGTCACCTCAACTCTAACCGAGCTTCTCCAAGACACATTGCCATGAACCTGTCCAAAGTCAAGACAAAAGAAAAGATTCTGCAAGCTGCCAGGAATAAGCGCCAGTCGACCTACAGGGGAAAATCCATCAGAGTGACTGCTGACTTCTCTGATAAAACTTTTCGAGCAAGAAGACAATAGTCATCTACCTTTAATCTACTAAAACAGTATAATTTCCAGCCCAGAATTCTATATACTGCTAAGCTAAGCTTTAAAATTGACAGAGAAATCAAATCATTTATGGATATACAAAACATTGAGGAAATTTGTCACAACAAAACCAGCTCTACAGGAAATACTTCAACCTGTTCTACACACTGACCGTCACAATGGATCAGTAGCAAAGTAAGAACTCAGAAATTAAAGAACAGAACCTAACTTCCACACTGACACAAAAGATAAAACAAAGCAATGGACTCTCACAAAATAAGATGAATAGAACACTACCACACTTATCAATTATCTCAATAAATGTTAATGGCTTGAATTCCTCACTGAAGAGACATAGATTGGCTGACTGGATTAAAAAACACAAGCCATCCATTGCAGTCTGCAGGAAACACACCAGGCTGCAAAAGACAAATTAAAACTCTGAGTTAAGGGTTGGAAGACAATTTTTTATGTGCATAAATATTTTTTATGGAATTCAGAAGAAAAGAGGAGTTGCGATCTTATTTTCAGATACATGTGGACTTAAAGCAACTAAATTCAAAAAAGACAAACATGGTCACTTTATATTGGTCAAAGGAAAAATACAACAAGAAGATGTTTCAATTCTAAATATTTATGCACCCAATTTAAATGCTCCCAGATTCTTGAAACAGACCTTACTCAGTCTGAGCCATATGGTATCCGATAATACCATAATAACAGAGGACTTTAACACTCCTCTTACAGAGCTGGAAAGATCCTCTAAACAGAAATTGAACAAAGATATAAGAGATTTAAATGAGACCCTAGAACAACTATACTTGATAGATGCATATAGAACACTCCATCCCAAAGATAAAGAATATACATTCTTCTCATCATCCCCATGGAACATTCTCCAAAATTGATCATATTCTGGGACAAAAAACAAATATCAACAGAATAAAAAGATTTGAAATTTTACCTTGTATCTTCTCAGACCACAAGGCACTCAACTCTAACAAAAACATTTGACCCCACCCAAAGGCATGGAAATTAAACAACCTTCTGTTGAATAACAGATGGGTGCAAGAAGAAATAAAACAGGAAATCATTAACTTCCTTGAGCATAACAACAATGAAGACACAAGCTACCAAAACCTGTGGGATACTGCAAAAGCAGTTTTGAGAGGAAAATTTATCGCTTTAGATGCCTACATTCGAAAAACAGAAAGAGAGCTCACCAACTAACTCACAAGCCATCTTCTGGAATTGGAAATAGAACAACAATCTAAGCCTAAACTCAGTAGAAGAAAAGAAATATCCAAAATCAAATCAGAGATCAATGAAATTGAAAACAAAAGAATCATTCAGAAAATTAATGAAACAAGGAGTTGGTTTTTTGAAAAAATAAATAAAATAGATAAACCATTGGCCAGACTAATGAGAAATAGAAAAGTAAAATCTCTAGTAACCTCAATCAGAAATGATAAAGGGGAAATAACAACTGATCCCACAGAGATACAAGAGATCATCTCTGAATACTACCAGAAACTCTATGCCCAGAAAATTTGACAATGTGAAGGAAATGGATCAATACTGGGAATCACATCCTCTCCCTAGACTTAGACAGGAAGAAATAGAGCTCCTGAACAGACCAATTTCAAGCACTGAGATTAAAGAAACAATAAAAAATCTTCCAACCAAAAAATGCCCTGGTCCAGATGGCTTCACACCAGAATTCTATCAAACCTTCAAAAAGAGCTTATTCCTGTACTGCAGAAATTACTCAAAAAAATTGAGGAGGAAGGAATCTTCCCCAACATGTTCTATGAAGCAAACAGCACCCTGATACCAAAACCAGGAAAGGACCCAACCAAAAGGAGAATTTCAGACCAATTTCACTCATGAATACAGATGCAAAAATTCTCAACAAAATCCTAGCCAATATATTACAGCTCATCATCAAAAAAGTCATACATCATGATCAAGTAGGTTTCATCCCAGGGATGCAAGGCTGGTTTAACATACGCAAGTCCATAAACGTTATCCACCATATTGACAGAGGCAAAAATAAAGATCATATGATCCTCTCAACAGATGCAGAAAAAGCATTCAGTAAAATTTAGCATCTTTTCCTAATTAGAACACTGAAGAGTATAGGCATAGGTGGCACATTTCTAAAACTGATTGAAGCTATCTATGACAAACCCACAGCTAATATTTTACTGAATGGAGTAAAACTGAAAGCTTTTCCTCTTAGAACTGGAACCAGACAAGGTTGTCCTCTGTCACCTTTACTATTCAACGTAGTGCTGGAAGTTCTAGCCAATACAATTAGGCAAGACAAGGAAATACAGGGAATCCAAATGGGAGCAGAGGAGGTCAAACTCTCCCTCTTTGCTGACGACATGATCTTATACTTAGAGAATCCCAAAGATTCAACCACAAGACTCCTAGAAGTCATCAAAAAATACAGTAATGTTTCAGGATATAAAATCAATATCCACAAGTCAGTAGCCTTTGTATATACCAATAACAGTCAAGATGAGAAGCTAATTAAGGACACAATTCCCTTCACCATAGTTTCAAAGAAAATGAAATACCTAGGAATATACCTAACAAAGGAGGTGAAGGACCTCTATAAAGAAAATTATGAAATCCTCAGAAAGGAAATAGCAGAGGATAGTAACAAATGGAAGAACATATCTTACTCATGGATGGGAAGAATCAACATTGTTAAAATTCTATACTTCCTGAAGCAATCTACCTATTCAATGCCATTCCTATAAAAATACCAACATCGTACTTTCAAGATTTGGAAAAAATGACTCTGTGTTTTGTATGGAACCAGAAAAAAAAAAAAAACATATAGTTAAGGCAGTTCTCAGTAATAAAAATAAAGCTAGGGGCATCACCATACCAGATTTTAGGCTGTACTACAAAGCCATAGTGATCAAGACAGCATGGTACTGGCACAAAAATAGAGACATAGACACTTGGAATCAAATAGAAAACCAGGAAATGAAACTAACATCTTACAACCACCTAATCTTTGATAAACCAAACAAGAACATACCTTCGGGGAAAGACTCCCTATTCAATAAATGGTGTTGAGAGAACTGGATATCCACATGTAAAAGACTGAAACTGGACCCACACCTTTCCCCACTCACAAAAATTGATTCAAGATGGATAAAGGACTTAAATTTAAGGCATGGAACGATAAAAATCCTCAAAGAAAGCATAGGAAAAACACTGGAAGATATTGGCCTGGGGAAAGACTTCATGAAGAAGACTGCGGTGGCAATTGCAACAACAACAAAAATAAACAAATGGGACTTCATTAAACTGAAAAGCTTCTGTATAGCTAAGGAGACAACAACCAAAGCAAATAGACAACCTACACAATGGAAAAGAATATTTGCATATTTTGAATCAGACAAAAGCTTGATAACTAGGATCTATAGAGAACGCAAATTAATCCACATGAAAAAAGCCAACAATCCCATATATCAATGGGCAAGAGACATGAATAGAATCTTCTCTAAAGAAGATAGACGAATGGCTAACAAACATATGAAAAAATGTTCATCATTCCCATCTATTAGAGAAATGCAAATCAAAATCACCCTGAGATACCATCTAATGCCAGTGAGAATGGCCCACATCATAAAATCTCAAAACTGCAGATGCTGGCGTGGATGTGGAGAGAAGGGAACA
Organism: Nycticebus coucang; assembly: GCF_027406575.1. Classification (NCBI taxonomy): domain Eukaryota; kingdom Metazoa; phylum Chordata; class Mammalia; order Primates; family Lorisidae; genus Nycticebus; species Nycticebus coucang. The sequence continues at coordinate 106,899,544 of NC_069786.1, read as the reverse complement.
CTTTTACACTGCTGGTGGGACTGCAAACTAGTGCAACCTTTCTGGAAGGAAGTATGGAGAAACCTCAAAGCACTCAAGCTAGACCTCCTATTTGATCTTGCAATCCTATTACTGGGCATCTACCCAGAAGGAAAAAAGTCCTTTTATCATAAGGACACTTGTATTAGACTGTTTATTGTAGCTCAATTTACAATCGCCAAAATGTGGAAACAGCCCACCAACCCAGGAATGGATTAACAAGCTGTGGTATATGTATACCATGGAATACTATTCAGCTATTAAAAAAAAATGGAGACTTTACATCCTTTGTATCAACCTGGATGGAAGGGGAAGACATTATTCTTAGTAAAGCATCATAAGAATGGAGAAGCATGAATCCAATGTACTCAATTTTGATATGAGGACAATTAATAACAATTAAGGTCACAGTGGAGGTGGGGGAAGGGGAGAGCAGAGAGAGAAAGAAGGAGGGAGGGGGATGGGGCCTTGGTGTGTGCCACACCTTCTGGGGGCAAGACATGATTGCAAGAGGGACTTTACCTAACAAATGCAATCAGTGTAATCTGGCTTATTGTACCCTCAATGAATCCCCAACAATAAAAAAAAAATGATTATTTATACTGTCATATTTAAGAATAATATCAAGGGGGCTTTGCTACTTGTGAAAACAACAATTATACAATTTAACATGCAGAGCTTCTCCTTTAAATCATGCTATAGAATTAACTATGCTAAGTGCAAAATCTCAATTTCAAAATTCCAATTTCCTAGTTTATCAGTTCAGATAAATCATGCACGTGCTTTGGATGTCATCTTTGAAAGGCATAGGGTCCCAACCAATGGAGTTCCAACATTGCAAAGTCTCTTCACTCTTTCTCCAAAAACTCAGAAGAGTAACATATCAATCTTTACATCTGCAATAACTTTTTTTTTTCTAATTAAAAGGTTTACAAAACACAATGAGGAAGCATAAACACAGATAGATGGAAGGGAGGAAAAGATAACAATCAAATCAAACATCTTTTATTCCCGAAAAATAAATTGTGTTCTTTAATGACAAAAAGAGGAGGAGGGGCTGGACAGGTAGGTGCTCCACAAAGTGGCCTTTAAAAAACATCAATTGATGCATTTCAATTGATACACACTGAAATTGTTTAAAATGGAATACAAATCATTTAATGAATAACACATTATATTTTGGTGCATCGTATAAATGTGTTGTAAGATACATGTTTGTACTTGGAAGGCTATTACCACCTGAATAGGAGTGAGACTGTGCCTGTCTCATTCTACCCTACCACACTTCTTGGCACAATGTGGTGCTCAAAAAAAAACAAACTTTTTAGTGAAGAAATAATTCACTTAGTCATTTCACACATGCTGAAAATAAACTTAGTCTAACTTAGTCTACTACAATACTAAAGTAGCATATTGTAAGAAACTCTAAAGGGGTGACCAACCTTTTTTCTTCTCTGCTGTGCTTTAGAAAAAGAGTTGACTTGGGCCTGCATATTAAATACACTAACACTATGGAAAGCTGATGAGCAAAAAAAAAAAAAAGAAGGTCCATGCATAATTTTTGCGATGTCTGACACCACAGATAAGCAAAACAGTCTCACATAATAGGCATGCAGTCCAAGGGACACAGGCTATCACCTCTGCTCAGCATGAGCTATTTCCCAAAGAAGAAAAGTGCTGTGCATTTTCTTTAATCTCACTCATTAACTAACATGGGTAGAGCAACCAATGGTATTGAAAAGATATTAGCCATATGGCCATGTCTCTCAACATGCAATTGCCACGCACAGAATTTCATTCAAAAGTTACAGCATGAATGGGACAGCCTAAAAATAAATCCGATTAATACACAATAAAATTCAAAATTACAAGTCCTCTATAATATGAAAAATGTAAGTAACAAGAAGTATGGTAAACACTACTGCGAGAAAATATCCTCTGAAACAACAACCTTTTGATGAGTAAATGGTCTTACGAAAGAGAATGCATTTCATCGATCTGAAGAATGGCCCTCAGAAGGCCTCAACTGGTCTGAAGAATTTCCCCTTAAACACACATGCTTATCATTAGAAACTAGGTCTTCATCTCCAAATTAATAAAAAGAAAACAAAATGAAATAATATTTCCATGGGAAAGCGCTCTTACACATTCTTTTTTCCTTGCAAAAGAACAAAACTGTGTAGGTGAAGGCTGCTGCTCCATTATCATGATTAGAACGCCTTTTCCATGTGCTCCTTTAGAGTTCTAATCATGTTTACACATACACAAATGTGCATCTTAAACTGTTCCTACTAAATTTTAAAGAGGCATCATAACAAAAAAGTATGGGGGAAAGAACACTTGCATTAACACATACGAGTGTTAGCTGCATACGTATCTATTAATATTAGGAAATTAATCACTGCTGTCTTTGAGGGAAACCTGTCGTTAGTAATAGCCTGATCTGTTTATCACCAGCAGGTGCTCTCTCTGGATGCAACCTTTGTGATTACTCCCAGAAAGCTCATAATTGCAGTAATTAGGGTCACATGACCTTCAGTTCAATTCTTGCTTTACAAAAGGAAGGGGTGGCAGATGGCCAACATTACCATCTGAATGAGCGCTAGAGGTCTTGTAGTTGAGCAGGGTTTAAGTTAAATGCACCAGAAAGTTGTCCATGTCCAGTCTCAGCTACATTTAAGTACTCATTTAAGTTTTTATAGTATCCATTCTGCTCTGCACAAGGAGGTTCACCTTTCCTGGTAAAGGACAAATCTGGGCAGTGTTACCCTAGCAATAACTTACTCAGCAATCGGGTTACCGCCAGTCTCAAGAAGTAGTGACAACTTTATTTAAATATTTCCATTTTAAAGCCTACTTTTCCTTTGTTTTAGGATACACTATATCCATAGACACAAAACATCCATTGGCTGCTTTTCTTAAGTAACTTTTTACTTTTACAAATTTTGCTTATTTGTGGTGTCATACATCGCAAAATAATTTTCTTAATTATTTTATTCATTTCACACTGCAAGGGCAAACACAAATTTAAAATAAGAGATTTAATTCTTCGTATTGAAAATAAAGGCAGATAGAGACTTCTTTCTGCTTTCCCTTTTCTTTTAGAATTTCTTTCTCAGTCCTTTTCAAATGTATATGAATCTTTAGAAAGGTTAAGTGCCTCTTCTCGTCCAGGGAGTCAGTGATGTTTCCTAAAGCACTTAGGAACTGTCTTTTTGAAATGCAAACATCAAGGAAGAAGCTCCTCTATCTTGCAGTCCAAGGGAGGGCAGAAGCCTAAATCAGTGGGCTCCTTGCTCCAAGTTGCAAAACTACTTCCTGTCATAAAGGTAAGAGAAGTTTGTTTTTCCCTGGATAAAGCCAATTAGTTAACACAGCGGGTCAGCTCAATTACCAGGTGATTTTAGGGTAAAATAAGGTGCTGTCAAGTCCCTTTATCAGAAGACTGTTTATCTTAAAGCCTGTATGAAATGGGGTGTACCTGGCTGGCTGTGTAAAAAGGATGAGATTCCTTTTGGTCTTTACTTTCTCTTAGCGGATTGCCTGTGACATGTGCCACATTCTGGCTTAATGCTTATTTGGTAATAACATGTTTTCTTTCTCTTCTACCTTTGTGGAGGGGATTTGTGGGTGGGAATAAGATTTTGCTTTTAATTACAAGGGTATTTTGGAATTTTGATTGAAATAATCCTTCTTCCTGTAGTGAGGTCTTTAAAAATATTTAGTTAAGAATTTAAATGGTAAAATTTGAAATTCTATATTTAAATTTTTACTAAGGAGATATAGTACTTAATTTTGCATTGTCTCACTCTATCCTGGGTGGAGTTCTGTGCAGTCACGGCTCACAGCAACCTCAAACTCTTGGGCTTAAGCGATCCTCCTGCCTCAGCCCCCCAAATAGCTGGAACTACAGGTACCCACCACAACGCCCAGGTATTTTTTTTTTTTTTGAGACAGAGTCTCACTCTTGCTCAGGCTGGTCTCCAGCTGCTGAGCTCAAGCGATCCACCCACCTTGGCCTCCCTGAGTGCTTGGGATTATAGGTTTGGCCACAGTACTTAGCTCCATTTATCTTCAATTATATATCAAGCTTGGTAATATTGATACCCAAATAAAATAATTACAGATATCAGGAGTGTTAGTTGGAACATGTAGTTCTCATGTGTTGAGATTTATTGTTTAGTTTTTTTCTTTCTATAATATCTAAGACAAAAACATAATTTTGTTAAAGGAAGCTGTTGGAACAGACATCCACACGAGCATTTCTCTCCATAACTGTTCTGTGTACACAAAAAGAACACAGTTCAAAAACAAACAAACAAAATACACATAGATGTAGTTCTTTCTTTCTTTTTTTTTTTTTTTGACACAGTCTCACTTTGTCACCCTTGGTAGAGTGCCATGTATGGCGACACAGCTCACAGCAACCTGAAAACCCTGGGCTTAAGCCATGCTCTTGCCTCAGCCTCCCTAGTAGCTGGGACTACAGGCGCCTGCCACAATGCTCAGCTATTTTTAGAGATGAGATCTTGCTCTGGTTCAGGGTAGTGTCGAACCTGTGAGCTCAGGCAATCCCAAGTGATTACAGGCGTGAGCCACTGTGCCCGGCCCCCACATAGACATAGTTCTACAAATATCTGTGGGTAAAAATGTGAAAGACTGAGCAGAAGAAGAGAGAGAAGAGGCAGAATGCAGGTCTGCACCTGCCCTGCACACTCAGACCAGGTTTCCCAACTCCCAGCCCTCTCTGTGCCTTGGCTTCTGTAGACCTTTTTCAGAAAATATCCTTCTCTCAGTATCTTTCACTGTTGGGCCTATTTAAATTCTATAAACCTGTAAACCCAGCTGAAAATCATTTAAAAATATATATATATATATATAGTCCTTCTAAACCGTAGTGAATTTGCTCTTCACTGGATTTCTCTACTTAGATCTGGACTTAGTTTTTCATGGCCAAGTATTAGTTACTGTTTTTGTGCATTAGTTTTCTCTTTAACTTGACTGTAAGCTATTGCAGAGTGAAGAAATGTTTTTAATACTTCCAAAGCTTTCACAAAGTCTATGTCTCAAATGAACTACAAGTGGCTTCTCACTACCTGATGGATTAACTGCTCTGTTTCATTTGAACACATCTTCTCCTACAGGCTTATTCATATATGCAAAGATTTCATTATGAAAGTGCAGACAGTAAACCATGACTTAGAAACACTATCATTTATAAATTCTCTTTGCCCAGTAAAAATTTGTTACAAGGAAACTATGAGATTAAAAAATATAAATTGGTTTCCCCAAGTGGATTATCAGCTGGGGTGATTTACTTTTTATTTATTTTTTTTTCATTTAAAAATGTTTAGTCATTCATCTTGTGGACAGGATTTCTTTGCATAAATATTTCTCTTTTCCTTAAGCATACTTCTTCCCCACCCCTTCTGTTGCCCTTCCACCCAGTGAAGTGGTGTATTTCTGTGTAGGGCTGTGTTAGCTAATGACTCCTACAACCAAGTAAATGGTACATTGTTTGAATATCTAAGTGGAATACCATTTATGGCTATGTCAAATGATGAAATAAAAAGCTAAGTATCAAAAACAACAACTGTGTGGGCTTTATGACACAGATAATGAACTTGTAAAACTATCTCTGAGCAAACCAGCACATATAAATGAAGAAGTTACTATATTTAATCCAAAGAGATATCATTTACTTGAGAGAACTTTCTGTGAGCACAATAAATCAAATCACATTTCATACACTTTTTAATCCCTTCTACTGGAAAATCCCTTTTATCCTCCATGTATTGTTGTGATAACTGTAAAAAGAAAATCAGAGTCTCAGGGCCATCCTCCTCCCCCTTAAGTAAAACCCTGAGACATCTGTGGAAAACTGGCCTCACAGATCAGTCCTTAACAAAATTCCTTGCTAACCTCCCATAAGGAGGGATATGAAACTGTACATGCACCCAGCACCCCAAACTACTAATGCTGATTCAATTTCACTTTGCTAATGAATTACAACTTCATCTTTTTTTTTTTTTTTTTTTTTTTTGGCCGGGGCTGGGTTTGAACCCGCCACCTCCAGCATATGGGACCGGCGCCCTACTCACTGAGCCACAGGCGCCACCCTACAACTTCATCTTATAGGTAACAGAACTGGAGACGAGACAGAATCAGACTTTCTTCCACCTATAAGGGACATCTACATAATTGGTTCTTCCTTCAGTCCCTTTTTTTGTATAAAATGTAGATTTCCTGAGCTTCACAAATGTCTGACCACTTGGTTGTATGAGCCTTCCCCTCCTTTTTCTCTCTGTATGCCTTTAAAGTCGGGAAGGTACCAATTTCCCCTTAGGAAAAACAGCCCCAGGTTGTCCATGGTTCCTGTTTTTCCTGGACTCCTCTGCAAAATCTTGGCTTAATAAGATTGAGATTTTTGCCTCTGTCATTTACTTGGGTGGACACAATATTAGATTTCAAAATATTTTTATACTTAGTTGATCAATGAAGTTGATCAGCTACCTCTCTTTATGTAAAGATGAAGAGCTTCCTTATTTTCTAAATACAAAGTTAAAACAACTTTTGCCATGAGGCTTTATCCTTCCTCTGTAACTGAGGACTCGTAGTATATTTGAGGCATGAATGCGTAGTCATGTAGCCTAAGTAAAATTAATGTAATAACCAAGAAGAGAGTTAAAAAACACTGCCCAGATATAAGAAAAATCAGACAATTAACAGCTATTTATTCAACCCCCACGATGTAAAAGGAACACAGCAGTTGTAGGTATGGTGTTTGATAGAGGTAATACAAACATCGTAACTCCTTTTAAGGGAAAGGAGGGGTTGCCTAGTAGATGCGTGATTATTCAAGTAGCATGAAATGTTTTAAGACAACTTTAATAATTATTAACATGAAATATAATGTAATTTTTATGTTGTACAAAATCATTTTATGAAATAGAAGAAAAGGTAATTTCCTGGTATTGAAATGCTTATATAATAGCCTAGCCTGAATAGGTAGGTACAATTGCTCTCTCCACATTAATTTTACTTAGGCTACATGACTATGCATTCATGCCTCAAATATACTACTAAAAGATTTGCATCTTAACTTCCAAACAGATAAAACAGGTAGAAAACTCCAAAGAACAACCAAAGTAGCAAGATCCTCCTGATGATATTATAGCCAGATAATCCAAATTAAGCCTAGAACCCCTCAAGGATAACAGAAAGTCAAAGTGAAATCTGAAAAAGTTTATAACTATAAATTTGCCTGTCAACTTAAACATCCTGCTCACTGACTCATTTTTTTCTCACATTTCCAAATTTATCTAAAATTTCTAAACAATAAAAAAAAAACTGACAGAAAATAAAAATCACAGTTGGAGGAGAAAATTCTTATAATCTTATTATTAAGAGTCTCAGCAATGAGACCCTCAGTTTTCCCCTGAACGCATTTTTTTTCATCCCTGTCTAATTCATTTTCTTTTATGGAGTTGGTATTCCTTATGGCCAGATTAAGACCCCTTAGAGATGCCATGATGGGTATTTTTAAAAAAAGGATTCGTACCTTAGTCTTGTATCAGAGAGCTACTTTAGGCAGAACTAATAAATGTCAAGAGGTTTAAGGAAATGACTTTAAAAGTATTTTGATTCTGTAATTGAATCATCTTGAGGCAAACGATACACAAGTGACTCTCTTATTTATCGTTCTGAACATCAGTATTTTATAATCTAAGCCAATAAGGAATGCTATATTCTTGCATTTCATAAGCAAATAATTACATTTGGATAAATGAGTACTTTTATACCTATTATACCTATTTTTATTCTACAAAAGACTTTTCTATTACACTTCACAGAGGAATACTGTTATAAAAGTTGTGTCTAATTTAGTGACTAAGGTTCTCTAATTCATAACGTTAAAACACTACTAAAGTTCCAAATAACTATTTTTTTTTTTTTTTTTTTTTGTAGAGACAGAGTCTCACTTTATGGCCCTCGGTAGAGTGCCGTGGCATCACACAGCTCACAGCAACCTCCAACTCCCAGGCCTAAGCGATTCTCCTGCCTCAGCCTCCCGAGCAGCTGGGACCACAGGCGCCCGCCACAACGCCCGGCTATTTTTTTTTTTTTTTTGGTTGCAGTTCAGCCGGGGCCGGGTTCGAACCCGCCACCCTCGGCACACGGGGCCGGCGCCCCACCGACTGAGCCACAGGTGCCGCCCTCCAAATAACTATTAATATTCTAATTAGTAATGTATTAAGTGATCATTTGCTCTATTTTTCCACTCTAAACTTTATTTTACAGGCATGAACCCTTAGATGAGAGAGGGAAAGAAAGAAAAACAGAGAAAGAAATACACATTATGTATACATACATACAGACACGCATTTAATGGATTTAGTGGGTTTTTTTATTCAGCTCTTCACTAATTAAATTTGAATTGATGGAAAAAAAGGAAAACAGACTGTAAAGCAACATAAACTGATGATCATAAGGCGCTGAATAATAAAGAATTAAATCCAACCCACATTGGTTTGTTGCAAGTGATTTTTCAACTAACATTTTTATATTACTAAAGGAAGGAATAATATATAATTGGAAGGAATTAGTTTAGGAAAGGCCTATAACTTCATGTTCTTCAAGAGGAATAACTCAGACAACATACCCAAAAGCAAAGCCCTTGTACTGTTCATTAGCAAAACTATCCAAGGTAGCAGGCATATCTCTCTACCACATATATGATTACATGTTATGTTTCTTTTTCTGATACATAGTTTATGATTTTTTATTCTCAAATGAATAACTGATGAAGTTTAATGAGTCTCATTTTGATTTATATATACTAAGAAACAAGAAAGTATATCACTTTTAGTAATATAAAGTTCGATCTTGGAGGGAGGCAAGATGGCCGACAGAAGCCAGCTTTCAGCAGAGGCTCCATCCAGAGGGAGAAATAATGGCCAGAACTAACCCAATAAAGCAGAAGATTGGGAGCTGAGCTGAGAGAAAGGATGGATAGGTTCACTCACCCCTGCTGTGACAAGCTGGGACTACAAGGAAACAAATTTCAGGTACAAAACTCATCCCAATCTTTCCCCTCTCCCCTCCCAGGATAGCAGCTTGAGGTGAGCAGAGAATAGAGGACCATTTGTTTCAACAAAGGGGAGAGAATGACTGAGGGCTCCCTCCATGAAGAGCTACCACTGCAAGCCCAGGCAGTCTCTTGCCTGGGCCAAAAGTTGCTCTAATATTCTCCCTACTTTCCTGAACCCCCAATCCACCCCTTCCCCCTCTTCTGGCAGTCTGGAAGACTACCCCCTGCAAAATCCAGAGCATTTGGCAAATTTCTGCTAGGGTAGAGCACCTCATAACCTGTGGGGCAATTGCACTGAAACTATAACTTTAATAGAGGTGAGGAGTCACAAGCGGAGAGAGACTTGCTCCATGTTGGAAAGAGCATAGCTTAGGACCTGCACTACCGACCACTGGGGACCATAGCCCACCAGCTCCCCAGCTCGGCTAGCTGCCAGGCTTCTGCAAACAGTGGCTGTGGCAACTCCCACCGGGATCCTGCAATTCGTGAACCATGGTCCATGACGGGACTCAGTCCAGGCTCCTGTGACTCCTGAGACACCCAAGGCCGGTGACTCTGCCCTCTGTGTTCCCACCCGGCTCCTGTGGCCCCAGGCTGGGGGTCAGCAGCTCTGCCCTCCAGTTCCTTTCCTGGCTCCTGCCACCTGCACACAGCAGTACCCAAGATCAGCCACACCACTCCTGACAGTGGCAGTGCAGCCTCCTACAGTGGTTTAGTCCCTCCCACTGGGGTCAAATTGAGCTGCCAGTGGACCCCCGCTGCCTAGATGCTGAAGACCTTTTGAACTCTCCCACCTCATCAGTATTTGTATTGAATGGGACATTTGGTTTGGAACTCTTGACCTGGGCCAATCACCTGGGGACCCATCAAAGTTGTACCCTGATTGTGGTGTTGTGGGAGTGTGGGATTCTCCCCTTCCAGTTGTCGCCTGTGGGGCATCAGGGGGTCTTAGTTGCTTATATATCTCTACAGCTAAGATTTCAGCCCAAAGCCACTGATTCACTAGGATTGGACAGAGACTAGCTGAATACCAGCCAGCACTATCTAGCCTCACCATACCAAGCAGATCCCCAGAGTTTCAGGCTGTAGTTCTGAATGGGACCTTGGTAAAGCTCTAAAGGAAAAGCAGCAATCACCAGTCCCCATTCTTTGGTGAAAGGATGGTCAATTACCATTCCAGGAGACCTGAATTCAATTGCACCTTGCCAGCTTCTCTAACCAACCAGTGAAAAATAATCATGGGGCAGAATCAGTGGGAAAACTCTGGAAACATGAATAATTAGAGTAGATCAACTCCCCCAAGCAATGACAAAGGAGACACAACAGAAGATCCCTTTCATAAACAAATGGCTGAGACGTTAGAAATCGAATTCAGAATTTGGATTGCAAATAAGATTAACAGAATGGAGGTAAAGATGGAATTAGAAATTCAAGGAGCAATTCAAAAGTTGTCTCAATAATTCAATGAATTCAAAGACAAAATCAGCGAAGATTTTGACACATTGAGGCAAGAACTTGCAGCCCTCAAAGATCTGAGAAATACAGTAGAATCCCTCAGTAACAGAATGGAACAGGCAGAAGAAAGGATCTCTGACACTGAAGACAAAGCTTTTGAATGCTCCCAAACACTCAAAGAGGAAGAGAAGTTGAGAGCAAAAATAGATCATTCCCTGAGAGAATTATGGGACCACTCCAAAAGAGCAAACATTCGCCTCATAGGAATCCCTGAAGAAGAGGATGGTCCAAAAGGCACAGATACTCTACTCCAAGAGATAATTGAGGAGAACTTCCCAAGCATGGCAAGAGATACTGAAATTCAGATAGCAGACAGTTTCAGAACCCCAGCACGACTCAACCCAAATAAACCATCTTCTAGACACATTGTAATTAACTTTGCCAAAGTTAATATGAAGGACAAAATCCTGTAAGCAGCCAGACATAAGAAAATCATAACCTACAATGGGAAGAATATTAGAATGACTGCAGATCTCTCTGCTGGAACTTTTCAAGGCAGAAGAGAATGGTCATCAAAATTTAATATCCTAAAACAAAACAACATTCATCCCAGGATCCTGTATCCAGCTAAATTGAACTTCATTTATGACAGAGAAGTTAAATACTTTAATGACATACACACCTTGAAGAAATTTGCCATAAACAAACCAGCTCTTAAGGGTATCCTCAGACCCATCCTCCATAATGACCAGCACAAAGCTCTACCACCAAAGTAAACTCACTGTGAAATTCTTGACCAAACCCAATTTCTACAGTGGTGAAAAGATTGAAAATGTCCACTGGACTTTCAAAACACTTGACACCCAAAGTATTACTAGGCTTATCAATACTCTCAATTAATGTGAAAGGCTTAAGGTATCCTCTTAAGAGGCACAGGTTAGCTGACTGGATACAAAAACTCAGGCCAGATATCTGCTGCACACAAGAATCTCATCTTAACTTAAAGGATAAATATAGACTCAGGGTGAAGGGATGGGCATCTATAATCCAGGAAAGTGGAAATCAGAAAAAAGTAGGGGTGGCAATTTTATTTACAGATACACTAGGCTTTAAACCAACAAAAGTAAGGAAAGACAAGGACAGTCACTTCATATTTGTTAAGGGAAACACTCAACATGATGAGATGTCAATTATTAACATTTATGCACCCGACCAGAATGCTCCTCAATTTACAAGGGAGACCATAACAGACATGAGCAATTTAATATCGTCTAGCACCATAATAGTTGGAGATTTTAACACCCCTTTGGCAGTGTTGGATAAATCCTCCAATAAGAAACTAAGCAAGGAAATTTTGAACTTAAACTTCACCATATAACAATTGAATTTAAAAGACATTTACAGAACATTGCATCCTAACAAAACTGAATATACATTCTTCTCATCAGCCCATGGAACATCCTCTAAAATTGATCACATTTTAGGTCACAAGTCTAACCTCAGCAAATTTAAAAGGAAAAAATTATTCCTTGTATTTTCTTGGATCGTCATGCAATAAAAGTTGAACTCACCAATAAAAGGTATCTGCATACTCATACAAAGACATGGAAACTAAATAACCTTATGCTGAATGATAGCTGGGTCACAGATCAGATTAAGAAGGAAATTGCCAAATTTTTTGAACAAAACAATAATGAAGATATGAATTATCAGAACCTGTGGGATACTGCAAAGGCAGTCCTAAAAGGGAAATTTATAGCATTGCAAGCCTTTCTCAACAGAACAGAAAGAGAGGAAGTCAATAACTTAATGGAACATCTTAAGCAAGTGGAAAAGGAAGAACTTTCTAACCCCAAACCCAGCAGAAGAAAAGAAATAACTAAAATTAGAGCAGAATTTAATGAAATAAAAACAAAAGAATTATTCAAAAGATCAATGAATCAAAAAGTTGGTTTTTTGAAAAATTCGGTAAAATTGATAAACCTTTGGCCAATCTAATCAGAAATAGAAAATTAAAGTCCGTAATATCATCAATAAGAAATGACAAAGGCAAAATAACAACAGACACCTCAGAAATTAAAAAAATAATGAATACTATAAACAACTTTATTCTCAGAAATATAAAAATCTGAAAGAAATTGACCAATACTTGGAAGCATGCCAACTTCCTAGATTTAATCAGATAGAATTGAAAATGCTGAACCGACCTATATCAAGTACTGAAATAGAATCAACTATACGAAATCTCCCAAAAAAGAAAAGTAACTCTGGGACCAAATGGCTTCACATCAGAATTCTACCAAACCTTTAAAGAGGAACTAGTACACACATTACTTAACCTTTTAGAAACATCAAAAATGAAGGAATACTTCCCAACACATTCTATGAAGCAAATGGAGTTGGATATGTTGATCCTCAAACCAGGAAAAGACCCAACATGAAAAGAGAACTATAGACCAATATCTTTAATGAACATAGATGCAAAAATATTCAATAAGATCCTAGCAAACAGAATCCAGCAACACATCAAATGAATTATACACCATGACTAAGTGGGTTTTATCCTAGGGTCTCAAGGTTGGTTCAATATACATAAATCTATAAATATAATACAACATAAACAAAGTAAAAAACAAAGACCATATGGTTCTCTCAATAGATGCCGAAAAAGCTTTTGACAATATCCAGCATCCTTTCATGATCAGAACACTTAAGAAAATAGGTATAGAAGGGACTTATCTTAAACTGATAAAGGCTATCTACAGCAAACCCACAGCCAATATCATATTGAATGGAGTAAAATTTGCACTTAGATCAGGAACCAGGCAAGGTTGGAAGTCTTAGCCCTCGCAATTAGGAAGTCTTAGCCATTGCAATTAGGCGAGAGAAAGCAATCAAGGTACACAAATAGGGTCAGAGGAGATCAAACTTTCATTCTTTGCAGATGATATGTATTTATACCTGGAAAACCTCACAGACTCAACCACAAAACTCTTAGAAGTGATCCAGGAATACAGTAGTGTCTCAGGATACAAAATCAATACTCACAAATCAGTATCTTTTATATATACCAATAATAGTCAAGTTGAAAAAAACAGTCAAGGACTCTATTCCCTTTACAGTTGCTCCAAAGAAGATGAAATATTTGGGAATTTACCTAACAAAGGACGTGAAAGATCTCTATTAAAGTGAATTATGAAACTCTGAGAAAAGAAATAGCTGAAGATGTTAACAAATGGAAAAACATACCATGCTCATGGCTAGGAAGAATCAAAATGGTTAAAATGTCCATATTACCCAAAGCAATCCACAGATTTAATGCAATCCCTATCAAAGCACCACTGTCATACTTTAAAGATCTGGAAAAAATAGTACTTTGTTCTATATGGAATTAGAAAAAACCTCAAATAGCCAAGACATTACTCAAAAATAAAAACAAATCAGGAGAAATTATGCTACCAGACTTCAAACTATACTATAAGGCTATAGTGATCAAAAGATTATGGTATTGGCACAAAAATAGAGAGGTAGATGTATGGAACAGAATTGAGAACCAAGAGATGAACCCAGACATTTATTGTCATTTGATCTTTGATAGGCCCATCAAAAATATAAATTGGGGGAAAGATTCCCTATTTAACAAGTGGTGCTGGGAGAATTGGCTGGTGACTTGTAGAAGACTGAAACTGGACCCACACCTTTCACCATTAACATAAATTGACTCTGACTGGATAAAAGATTTAAACTTAAGACATGAAACTGTAAAGATTCTTGGAGAGAGTGCTGGAGAAACACTTGAAGAAATTGGCTTGGGAGAATACTTTATGAGAAGACTCACCTGGGCAATTGAAGCAACACAAAAATACATTACTGGGATCTGATCAAACTAAAAAGCTTCTGCACAGCCAAGAACATAGTAATTAAAGCAAGCAGACAGTCCTCTAAATGGGAGAGAATATTTGCAGGTTATGCTTCTGAGGAAGGTTTGATAAACAGAATCCACAGAGAACTCAAACTTATTAATAAGGAAAGAACAAGTAATCCCATTTCAATGTGGGCAAGGGACTTGAACAGAAGCTTCTCTAAAGAAGATAGGTGCATGGCCTACAGACATGAAAAAATGTTCATCATTTTTAATCATCAGAGAAATGCAAATCAAAACCATTTTGAGATATCATCTAACTTCCGTAAGAGTGGCTCACATAACAAAATCCCCAAACTACAGATGTTGGTGTGGATGTGGAGAAAAGAGAACACTTCTGCACTGCTGGTGGAAGTACAAGCTAATACATCCCTTTTGGAAAGAAGTATGGAGAATATTCAGGGATCTAAAAGTAGACCTGCCATTTGATCCTTCAATTCCTCTACTAAGAGTATATCCAAAAGACCAAAAATCACTTTATAATAAAGATATTTGCACCAGATTGTTCATTGAAGCTCAATTCATAATAGCCAAGTCATGGAAGAAGCCCAAGTGCCCATTGACCCATGAATAGATTAATAAATTGTGGTATATGTATACCATGGAATATTATGCAGCCTTAAAAAAGATGGAGGCTTTACCTCTTTTACATTTACATGGATGAAGCTGGAATATATCCTACTTAGTAAAGTATCTCAAGAATGTAAGAAAAAATATCCAATGTACTCAGTACTATTATGAAACCAATTTACAATCACTCACAATTTTATATGAAGAATAGATCACAACTATGGCCCAAGACGAAGGAGGGAGGAGACGAAGGGGGAGATCAGATCAAGGGAGGGTGAATGGTGGGATCACACCTATGGTGCATAATGCAAGGGTACATGTCATATCTATAGTATAGAGTATAAATGTCTTAACACAACAGTTAAGTAAACAAGATGAGGTATATATTAACCAGCGTGGGGTAAGCGTTCCTAATTCTGTATGAAACCAGCACATTGTACCCCATAAATGCATTAATGTATACATGATCTATGTGTTTATGATTTAATAAAAAATAATATAAAGTTCATATTTTGTAATAAATAGAACATAAAATAAAGGGGTTCTAACTGAGTCAACTTCTTCCATAAAAAATGCACTTCTTTTATTTTTTAATTTCACCAAACTGCTCTAACAAGGTATAAAGTTCACATTTAAGTCATAATATTCTTCAGTGGTATAGTCTTTAAGAAGGATCAGCTGTGTTATTCTTTGGACGGCATTCTTTCAGATGAATTTAGGAAAAGAACAAAGATTAGGTACTCAGTGAATTAATCTAAAGGATTGATTTCACAGGCACGGTGTGGGGGGTGGTTTGTATGAAAAGGTATCCGATGGGTTGTTTTTTGTAGCAATTCAATAGTACATTTAGTTAAGAGAAAGAAAATCAGCTAGGATATTCTTTCCTCACATGAAAAAAACACACACAAAAAACAAATATTTGTTCTTTAAGATACTTCCAGTGGGTAGTGTTTTCATATTTGTCTTCTATGGCATCAACAATCCTGTTAAGCTCAGTATGCCAAGACTCTCAAAGAAGCAATTGTGGACACATGTATTGCCCAAGTTCTTCACTGGATTATATGAGAAAATAAGAGGGGATAGCAAATTGGTCTGCACCCTCACCTCACTGCCCCGCACACTTCTCCCCTGCCATGCCATGCCATCAGCTAATTCTTTGAATGTAATGTCTTTAACAAGAAAGGATTACATTTTACAAAAAAGGAAAACTAAGTATTTATGATGCTTCAGATTTCAGAAAGCTGCACAGAGTAAAATAAATTCTTTTAAGAGCCAACTGGTCTTTCTGGTTTGAAATGTGATGCTAGCAGCTATCTCTACTTAAAGTGGCAAACAAATAATTGGGCATTCTATAAATCCTTCCAGAATTTCAAAGTCACTTAGAGTTATATGACAAAGAAGTAATTAGAATTCTGGATCTTTTCCCCACAAATGAAGTATGCTAAATGTAGTCATAAAATGACAAAACACTCTACATCCAGTAAGTTTCACATGTACCCTTGTAAGATGCACTGTCTCAATACCATAACCAAGAAAATGCCAGGAAGGCTATGTTAACTAGTATGATGAAAATATGTCAAATGGTCTATAAAAGCAGTGTATGGTGCCCCGTGATTACATTAATGTACACAGCTATGATTTCATAATTAAAAAAGACAAAACAATAGTTTTTTCCATACTCTTATTTTTCTATGTTCTCCAATTAAACCTAACAATTATTCCTGCTTTATATGTCTTTTAGGTGATTATTATTTAAAGTTCTTTCTTCTTCCTCTTCTTTTCTTTTTTTGCTAATATTTTCCATCACAAAGGAACACAGTGATTAGTGTTTACTACAAATATATACATATACACACATATAGATAGCTCTATATTTAGTCTGCACACATGTAGTGAAATTGTTCATTGTCCTTTAGGCTGTTCATAATTCATTACATAAGCATTTTCCTAGGTGTCCACTTCCTATAAGGCCCCACTGGGACAGGAGGCAAAAGGGTCAAATCCTATTTTTCTTTAAAGAGCCCATAGACCACCAGGAGAGATATTCAGAAATAATTATAACATAAAAAAGCATGAACAACTAGTGAGCAATGGCTCACACCTGTAATCCTAACACTCTGGGAGGCAGGAGGACTGCTTGAGGTTAGGAGTTGGGAGGTTAGTGTGAGTAAGAGTGATATCCCATCTCTACTGAAAAAGAGAAAAAAATTAACTGGGAGCAGTGGCTGATGCCTGTCGTCCCAGCTACTTTGGAGGCTGAAGCCCAGAAGTTTGAGGTTGCTGGGAGATATGATGATGCCACTGCACTCTATCTGTGACAACAGAAGGAGATTCTGTCTCAAAAAAAAAATTGAAGAGGCATGAACAAATGCTACCAGAGACGTGGGAAGCAAGCTGGAGGGGCCATATAGCTTGTGGTGCTGGTAAAGTGACAAAGCAACTGGTCACAGTTTTGTCTTGGCTTTGGGAAGTTCGAAGCACTGAATCTTACTAATAAATAGTGTCGTCTCTCTCCACTTCTGATTTCCTTAGCCTATTAACATGTTCTACACTGCTTTGTAAAAGTGGAATACTGCTTCATTGTGCCATTTGCTGTTTACGGTGTCTGTAATAAAAGGTAAAATATCACACAGTGGAGCATAAGAAAATTCCCTCCTGATCAATTTAAAATACAGTGTAAAAATTATATAAACCTATAAAACGTCTAGCTTCTTTCATTTTTATGTTTGGAAGTTATATACTTATTTATTTATTTGAGACAGGGTCTCATTCTATTGCCCAGGATAGAGTATAGAGCCATCATAATAGCTTACTGCAACCTCAAATATCTGGACTCCAGCAATCCTCCTTGCCACAGCCTCCTGAGCAGCTGGACTACAGCTGCCTGCCACCACACCTTCTATTTTTTTTATATCCACAGGGTCTTGCTATGTTGATCAGGCTGGTCTTGAACTCCTGGCCTCAAGCAATCCTCTTGCTACACCCTCCCAAAGTGCTAGGATTATAGGAGGCTCGAGCCACTCCTCCTGGCCTATATTTGAAAGCTTTTATAAAAATAATTTAAAGATACTCATCAGTTGTATTTTCAATTTTAGAAGGACCAGACTGCATTACTCACATAAAACCCAGAAAAAGAAATAGCCTTTGACAGTGATTATTTTGTTTGTTTTTAAGGTTCAGTGAAGAAAACACTCTCATTTATTTAGCAATCACCACATGCCAGACACCAAGAGCTTTATTTGTGCATTGAAATTTATTCATTGTAATTGTACGTACTTATGGGATATAATGTAATGTTCTGGTACATGTATACAGGGTGCAATAATCAACTAGAATAATCAACATATTTTGATAGAGATTTTAAAAGTATATCAAAAGCCTCCATTTTTAAGATTCATCACGACAATACATTATCTCATTTAATCTCGAAATCAAGTATGAGGTTTTTTCCCCCCCATTTTACAGATAATAAAATCACAGAGACTTAGTGACTCAAACACTGCCTGGAGCTCAGCAGTCTGGAGGCACAGAAAATGACAGAGGTTGAGGCAGAGGGACAGACTAGAATTAGGAGGAAGGCTCAGATCCAGGTGGAAAGGAAGTGTAGGATCCAGACTGTTCTGGGACATCTGATCAAATTAGGGCATTGATAAATAATAGATAATATAAATTGATTCAATCATAGGAAATCACCTTTGTACAGATTCCAAACACTAAGAAACCATAAATTCATCCATTTTCAAATACTTGTGCTTCAACCAATACCACTAGGAATATTTGAATATAGTCAAAAGCAATTGCAAAGGCAAGGGCCATGTTGTCGAGCATTAGCATTGGAAGCCTCGTGTAAAGCAATGATTCCTTAGCCGTAGGTGTCAGTCCCCAAAACACAATCCTTCTTTGGGGTTGGGGTAGGGTCGAGTTAGAGTACGAGTCTTACATACTATGTACTAATATATGCCATGTACTGATTGCATTGGACGAATGACAAACAAAAATATTCATTTATAGAACAAAAAAGAAACATGGATAAAAGATAGCAACCAGTTATATACAATACTCTCTTTTTAACTTTTTGTTTTGCAAAAATCAGACTAAGTGATAGTAGACATAAGTATAGAAATATATTCGAAATATTTTTAAAATATTCAGGAGAGAGATTCATGACATCTAAGCATTAGCTAACAAGTAATATAACCTTTCACTTCTTTCAGATTTGCAAAATATTCTTAACACTTTTCTTCTTACAGTATTTTCCACACTCCTAGAAAAGCTATCACACCTCATATCACTTGTTGAGCAATATTACCAGTGTAAGTAAACTTGAGGATTATTAAAAACTGTCTCCCTTGTCCCATTCCTCAGGGTCCTTAACCTCTTTCTCAAGAAAACTATAATTAATACAATTAACATTATCATCTATCTTTATAAGCGTGAAAATCATCTAGCTTCTAACTCTATCGCTTCAGCAGCAAAAGTTCTAAATTTTCAACTTCCCAAGCCGAGTATTGACAGAGCCAATGAAATTAACATTACCTAATCATTTCATCTAAAAAAGAAATTATGATGTTTAGATTACTATTTTAATGACCCACGACTATTCTGTTAAAAGTATCTGTTTCCTACTTTATGTTAAACTGTTAAAAGAATGAGAAACCATTATTTACTTACTAAATTGAGAAAAATTTTTTAAATCCTAATTTTAATGTTGGCTTTGGCATTGTGAAACTCAGACTGTATATGCTGCTGGTGAAATGCAAATTAATGCAATAATTTTGGGGAATCACTCACAAAGCACACATCAGTCACCTCAAATATGGTAGTATGCTTATATTATGTAATTCCACTTCCACATAATTGATACTAAGTTCAATGTTAGCAGCGGACATAAACATTTTAGTACAAGGATATTTATAGCAGTGTTAGGATACTGGAAATAGTATGAATGTCCAACAGTTGGTAAATGGTGAAATAAATAATGAAATGTCCGTATGGTAAAATATTATAGCGTTATTAATAATCCCATTTTCAAAGAGCTGGAAATTATAGGATGCAAAGTCTATCTTCAATTTGGTGAAAGCAAAACACAATAAAAACTGGAGGAAAATACACCAAAATGCTGGTAGCAGTAGTAATAATAATGAAAAATCACCAATTCAGAAAATTAATACACATTCTTTTAAAAGGCAAAACACATGGGTAAAATGTTAAAAATTATTGTCTGATTTATTTCCTAGTTTTGGGGCTTCACTCTGATGTGGATTTTTTATAATAATATTTTTCCAGTCTAATTTTAGTAATAATAGTAATTCATAGAATCTAACATATGATCCATCATAAGACACACATCTCACTAAGAAAAGAAAAAATGCCAATAACTACAGTATCACTTAATTTTACACAGCTTTATGTGAAAAAATGCATCATAGAATTGATGAAATATTGCGGTGAGACTGTTCCGATATCTTATTTCATATTTCCCTATCTGGAGCTCACTTACATCTTGCAACACTAATCATTTTGTCTAGCTAACATTATTATGGAAAAATAAGCTTTAAGGTTTTTTTTCCGAGGGAAACTCTTTTTTCCTCAAGGGGAAGAACTTAGCTGTAGTTAAGAAAAGAATGGTAATTTTCATTACATGTATTTTGTGTTGAGAATGTAACTGATTCTGGTTAGGTAATATATTTTTTAAAGCCTTGCTACATCTAGCTGCTGTTACAAAATGTTATTTAGATAACTGATTACCAAATTTAATAATTTTTCGATCTCAGTCAGAAAGGAGAAACAGTATCAATTGTTTTAAGCCACATATTTTCAAGTGAAAAGTCCTGGTAATGAGAGAGATTTAAAGATGTTTACATTTTTATGTATACTCTCTGTATTTTAATTGATATATTTCTTTGAAAACAGGTAAGGCAAGTCATCCTGACCAAACACACTGCCTGTTCATATTCCCCCCAAAGAAACTCTCCACAAGAGGGAAGGAGAGGTAGGGAATTGGCTTAAAAACTTTGGTGCATCATTGTTAACAGTTTTCTTTAAAACCTAATAAAAATTTTATTTCATCTTCATTTTCATTCTTTCTGAAAAGCATTGGAACAAAATGGAAATTTCAAATTGCCATGTTGACCATACCAACTATAAAACAAAAACCACAAAGGGCAGAGTTTACTTCTAATTAAATAAGAGGGGGGAAAGGATTTACTTCTAATTAAAATAGAACTTTACAATTCAAAGTTAACCCTGTGCTTTGAAATATTTTTTTTCTGTCTTGAGACAGAATCTTACTCTACTGCTCTGGGTATAGTACTATGGCTTCTTCGTAGCTCACAGCAACCTCAAACTGTTAGGCTCAAGCAATCCTCTTGCCGCAGCCTCTCAAATAGCTGGGACTAGAGGCACCTGCCAACCATTGTTGGGTAGATTTTCTGTTTTGGGTAAAGACAGGGTCTCACTCTTGCTCAGGCTGCTATGGAACTCCTAACCTCAGGTGATCCACCCTCCTTAGCCTCCCATAGGGCTAGGATTACAGCTGTGAGCTACCACACCCTGCCTTTAAAATATTATCGATTCAAAGATGTATACTTTACAAAAATCTCATTCTGCTTGTAATTTCTGTTTGGCAGGTAGATGGGGTGAGGGCTGGCAGGAGGGAAAAGTAGAGAAAGTCCATAAAAGTCATAATGAAAATGCATATTTAAGTGCATACAAACTTAGATAATATATACTAAGAGATGAATAAAAAAAGCAAGCCCCATTAAGTGTCTTCAAAAAATTTGACTCCAAATTATATCAATGCATAATAAAATAACAGTTTGTAAATATAGTTAAACCAACACTTGTAGACATTTCACCTTTTTTAAGTTACCAGTTATCTATAGGCATGATACTAACACACTCTATTTACTTTATACAGATTTAAAAGATAGGGAACTGCAGTGTTTACTTAAAAAGAGAAATAATAATACTCTTTAATTTGAGTGATATGTGTATTAAGACCAGAAAAGGTACCTGTTTACTGTGTGCCTACTATGTTTTGGACCCAGCAATTTGAAGGCTTAAATATGGGTTTTGAAGAGAAAATTCCTAATTGCATAATGGTAATTGAAAAGCCAATACTTTCCTTTATGTGAATCATTAATCAAAAGCTTATATAAAAAGTTTAGTGACACCTGGAATTTTGGCCTTTTATGAGCAACAAAAGTTTTTGTTTTATTCAGGGGTGAGTTTTTTTATTTTATTGTTAAACACGTACACATGTTCTAGAGGGGAAAACACAGAAAAGGTACATGGTATTCCAAGTCTATTGATGTGAAGAGTCTCTAAGATTGTGTTATTACTCTACTCAGCTAAGCCAGTTTAGAGTCACCCATAAAGGCCAATTACTGAGAAAACAGAACAAAAGGAATGACATCTTACCACTCTGCTAATCAACTGAAATTTGTTAATGAACACTTTTTAAAGTCTACCCTCCTGAGGAAATGAATTCTGTTGTTAGTACCAAATTGTGAAACTCAAAATGTTTTCCTACAAATTCAGAAAGCTGACCATTTTTAAAATGTTAGCCAGCCCTCCGAAGAAGTAATTCTTTTATTATCCCTGTTAATTAAATGAATTAGAATTGAATCTTTTATTTAATCAATACTCAGTTAGTAAGGCAAAATAAATTCAGCATTCAATTACCAAAGAAAATATATAAACTATGAAAACAACACTGCTCAGGGAACTATGTTTACTAATGGGCCAGCTTTGAAATACATTCAGTTCTTACCAGATTTCAGCTTTTTACCACACTTTGCAAGAACACTCTAACCTACCTATTTAAAGACCCAAGATCCGTTTATTTTACCTGAGTTTAGTCATGATCAATATAAATACAGCACTGACCTTAATTCCAGTCAGAAGTCACAAGATATTTTGAATCAGATCAATAAAATCTAAAAAGAAAAAGGGAAAAATCACTGAGTAAATTAAATCAGCTGAATAATCTAGCCTTTTCTTTTACTAAGGAGGAAGGTTAAGTCAGAAAAAGTTACGTGGCTTGTTTGTACCCAATAAAATTGACTGAAACACTTCTATTTGCAACTTACAAGTCTTATGTAGTAATAAAACTTTAAACTGAAATTTTATTATACATTATATTCTAGGTGTTATTTAAGTATATATTAAATATCAAAATTAGATTCTATTTTCATTTTTGACATTTTCTATTTATTTAAAATACAAGTCTTATGCTTATATTCTAAAACAACCAATTTTTTTTAACACATTCTGTTCCTAATGTCTACTATTTCTTTTGAAAGATGTTTAATCAAGAATATAATAAAACTACTGCATTTTTATCCTGCCAAAGACTGAATATTTGTGTCCCTCCAATCCCCAGAATTCATAGGTTGAAACCATCATATCCAGTGTGATGGTATTTGGAGGGGCAGACCTTGGTGAACTTATACATGTGATGGAGATCATGGAGAGCTCCTTCACGCATTCTGCCATGTGAGGACAGCGAGAAAAAAAAAACAGGAAGCAGGCCCTCGACAAATGCCAAACCTTAATCTTGGAATTCTCCTTTTCCAGAACTGAAAATAATATATTTTTGTTGTTTATAAGCCACCCTGTCTATGACATATTTGTTACACAGTATTATAGCCCATACATACTAAGACAGATCCTTAATCCGATTTAATAATACTCACAAAAAGTCTGTAGCTTTTAGTCCAGAATCAATAATCAATCTAAAAGGTAGCAAAGATTAGATAGGACAATTCCAGTGGTAAACAACCAATTTTCCTATTGGTCGCTTGCAACTAAACCTCACCATTAAAATACCCTGAGAAGTAAATATTCAGAAAAGTACATTGTCAAATGAAAGCAACAAGGAAGGTAAACCAGGGACAGAACCTTCTGTGCCAAAAGTCAGCCTCTTTTCTAGACAGACAGTAAAAAAAAGAAAGAAAAAAAAATTCAAAATGATAAGAGTGAGATGCTTAACTTGCTTCAGGGAGCACCTATAGCACAGTCTCCAAAAGAAAACCAGTTAGGTTCTAGGAGTATGTGAGTTAATTCTCTAGAAGATAGTATATGTTATTCTGTATGTTAGGAATATACACTCTTGGGCCATGTCCAAAAACCAAATTAACTTAAAACAATAGTTTTTTTAATGAAAAGAATTGTATAAAATATAAAGAAAATAGTAATAAACAACCACAAAATACAACTGAATGTGAAATACTTAGTTTTTAATCGTTAAGAGCAGGTGCTTAAGAAAAGTGAACTCTATCATACCAAGCATGCAATGGTATGTTGATACATCTGCAGAGATTTAAATTTTAGAAAAAGATTTGCAAACATTATAGCGGACATCCAAGATTAATGCCTTTAATATGTCTATTTCAATTCCAAACAGCTGATACTACTTTTCTTTGATACAAATATTATTCTGTTGGTTTATTTCTGTTCTCTAACTGTGTCTCACAAGAGAACCATGAAATGTTTTCATTATATTAAAAAAACCAGCAATATCCATTAGGCACCACACGAACTATTAACTTAAAGTAGTTCACAGTTTCAGTATTAGATCAGCTACATTCTTTCAATGATGTCACAGATTTGCAAAGTTGCGTTTTTATAAGGTTTGCAATGTAAAAGCAAATACTGCACAAAAACCAACGTGGGCTAAAAAATAAGGATGACAGTGTTCAATGTGACTCCAAGCTTTGAAGGCAGGGAAGTATTCAACAAATATCCATTACTAAGTAATTGTAGATGTTGAAGTATAAAATAAAAATAGGGTTGCTTTCAATTTGTGTGTATTATTTTTTTAAGGCTACTAAATTGTGAGGACCTAAAAACTTATTATACTAATTATATAGAACTGCAAGATACATCATTTGGACTTAGGCACCCTGAAAATATAACTACTGAGATACTAAGGGTGCCATAAACTAGGGAAGTTTGGAACATCTTCCGTTAAACATGGTTGGTGGGCTTTTTTTTCTTGATAAATTAAGAGAAAGGAGAAAGTAGGAGAAGTCTAAAATAAAAAGACTAGTAAATGAGAGAGAAAGAAAAGAAAGAAAAAAATATGTTTCTAAAATAAGAAGAAAAAAAGGTAAGCGAGTGGGAAGGACAGCAACTCAACATACTGTGTGTAAGTGTGGCTGTGTTGTGGATCCTCTATTACATGTGCAAGAGATGGCTCAAATGGTATATGCACATGAACATTAGGCAATAAGAGACAAAGAACAAGTAGTGGGGCACACTGCACAAACGTGTATTTTAATTACATTGACTCTCAGTATCATCCCCTAAGAGAAAAGGAAGCATTAGAAAAGAGACCGTGATGTATATCCAAATATTCACTAGGAAAAAAAAAGTGATGGTGGGCAAAGTAATGTGAATGTATTTAATGCCACAGAACAATACAATTAAAAATGGTTAAAATGGTAAATTATAGGTTACATATATTTTTATTACAATAAAGAGTCGCTATTATCCCAGGATCTTGCATGGTGTCTAGCACAAAAACCTGCTCCATAATCATTGAATTCATAATGAATGATGAGTCCCAGGACGATCTTGCAACTTAATGACTCAAATGGTTTAAGAGCGAAAGTGGATAGCTACTTGCCAGGAGCCAGGGAAAATCTACAGGGAACTGTCCATTTGTTTGTGTGTAAAGTTTTAAGCCTTAACTTGCCATTTAACCACAGCCACTTCTTGCTAATTGTTGTCACATTAGATCTACATCCTGACATCTTTAAGACCCCTTTATATAGGTTAAATTTTATTTCTTCTGTGCATACTCCCTTTCATAGTGCAAATAAAATGATCCTTACAGAATTTTTCAAAAGTCTGATCTTATGATACAGAAATGTGACCTCTGTGGGGGTTTCATAATATAATTGTGAAGACATTCCAACTTGTGTCCCTTCAGCCTTGCCCTTCCTACCACTGCCACCTCCATCACCAAAAAAATTTGCTTCTTTTCTTTTCTATACAGCATGATTTAAATATACAAACTGTATTTAAAATATTAACACTACTTTAGTTATATGAACCTTGTATTTGAGCTCACAGGCTTAGCAAGACGTTCGGTACACAGAAGAATACCAATATCTATGTTAAGTGAAAAAAGGTGCATAATGTTGTATTTTTCTGATTTTTGGTCAAAATTGTAAAGAAACATCCGAAAATTACCCTTTTTGTGGTAATAAGAAAAAAAAATCCCATCCTCCTTGTCTCATTTAACTTCCATTGAAAAGATAGTCTCATAAAATAAATAGTGTTGGGTAAACTGGGCATCCACATACAAAAGAATGAAATGGAATACACCATGCACAAAAATCAACTCAAACTGGATTAAAGTCCTAAACTGTAAGACCTGAAACCATGGAACTCTTAGAAGAAAACGTAGGGCATAAACTCCTTGACACTGGCCTTGGCAACGATTTTTTGAACAGGATACCAAAAGCTCAAGGAACAAAAGCAAAAATAAACAAGCAGGAATACATCAAAATACCCAGCAACAAAACAATCAACAAAATTAAAAGGCAACCAACAGAATGTAAGCCATATATCTGCTAAGGGGTTAACATCCAAAATATAAAACACACACACACAAAGCAAAAACAACCTGCTGTAAAAGTGAGCAAGGACCTGAATAGACTTTTTCCACACAAGACATAAAAATGGCCAAGAAGTGGAGTAGAAAGTGCTGAATGTCATTAATCGTCAGGGAAATGGAAATCAAAACCACAATGAGATATTGCCTCATACCTGTTAGGACAGCTATCGTTAAAAAGATAAAAGATAACAAGTGTTGGTGACGATGTGAAGAAAGAGGAACCTTGTGCACTGTCCGTGGGAATATACCTTATGGAAAAAAGTATGGAGGTACCTCAAAAAATGAAAACCAGAATCACTATATGATCCAGCAATTCTACTCCTGGGTAAATAGTCACAGGAAATGACACCAGTACCTGGAATAGATATCTCTGCACTTTTTGTTCCTTGTGGCATTATTCACAATAGCCAAGATATGAAAACAACCAAAGTGTCCATCAACAGACACATGGACAAAGAAAGTGTGATGATATATGAATTCACGTACTGAATAGAATATTATTCTGACTTCAAAAAGGAGATCTTGCCATTTGCAATAACATGGATAAACCTGGAAGACATTATGCTCAGTGAAATAAACTAGACACAGAAAGAAAAATATTGCATGATCTCACTTACATGAAATTTAGAAGCTGAATTAATACAAGCAGAGTGTAGAATGGTGGGGAGGCTGGGTTGACCAAAGGGTACAAAGTCATAGTTATAGCTAATAAATAAGCCTAGAGGTCTAATGGACAGCATGACTATAGTTGATAATCCTTCAAGGTATGCTGAAAATTTGCTAAAAGAGTAGGTATCAATCAAATGTTCTCATCAAAGCTTGTAACTATGTGAGGAGATGGACGTGTCTACCCGCTTCACTGTAGTAATCATTTCATTATGTATTTGTACACCTAAAATATATATGACTTCCCTTAATAAATATTTAATGGGAATGAAGTTCTGAGGGAGAAGAGGCATTCATTCTTGACCTAGTGGCCTCATGCTAGCTATTCTGTGGCTTTTATTTGTTTGCTTATTTTTCTTGTCATACTGGGAGTGCTTTAGGTTGTAGTGCCAAGAGCAGCTGCTTTGTAAATAAATCCCTGGATTTTTTTTTTTTTTCCCCAATCACCCTAATGATTGAGCAACTAGGCTGGGACAGCAAAGATTGATGTTGCCCCAAGGCTCAGTCCTCACTATGAACATCTGCCATTTTAAACACACAGGTCAAAACTTTAAGTATAGTCTTTTGCTAAACAATGCCCTAAGCATAACACAAACAAAATTCTTTTCCATAGGACTCAGCATGTGCTTCCAGGCAGCTGAATTTATCAGCATACTGAAAGTATCACTTCTCTATCCTCTGTCTCTCCTAATCTGAAAGGTAGGGGAAATGTCAGAAATTAATCTTGAGAGTTAATTGCTAAAGCTTTTCTTTTCACCCTTTTTCCAGTGAGATATAATTTCATGTCAATAAATCATATTGTGATGGTCAGATAACATTATATCAAACTGAACTATGACTGTTTATACCTATATAAAACTAAAGAATGTCTTCGAATATCTATTCATTTTGCCTCACAACGAATAAAAGTTGAAAATAGCAGACATATTTTAGCTATTGGATTATTAACATCAATTGTCAACTCAACAGCCACTTTTCAAACTTCTTTCAATGCTTCTCTCTTGTTAAAGTTACACTCGAGTCCTAATTTCCAAAATTGTCATAGTTTGAGTAACGGAGAAGCTACCTCTTGACCTGAAATTTAAAAAGAAATGGTAAAAATATTGCAGTTACAAAACATTAAAAGTGAATTCTATTAAAAATAAATTTAAGTACTTTTATGTTTGTTTAATTATATTTTTAAGATACAGAGTAGTTTTTTTGTATTTTTTTTAAGCATTGTTTTTATTTCAGGGAACCAATATTCTTTGCCCTTCAAGAGTTTACTTAGTTAGAATCTAGTGTGGCAGGAGTGGTTATGGAAAGATGGAAGCCATGATGCACAGCACAGCAGAATATGTGTGTTGTCACAAGGAAATAAATACCAAGAGTTTCTAGGGGATCAAAGAAGGGGAAAATGAAATCCTGCTACATAGATAAGGATTCACAGAGGAAGTAGCGTCTAAGTTTGTCCTGCAAGGAGGCAAACGACTTTGACAGGTGGAGAGGGAGCGGGAAGGAGACTAACTCAGACAATGGGTACAGCAGAAACAAAGTAACAGAAGCAGCAAAACCCTGGGAACATTTGGGAAAATACTATCGCTCTGCCTGGCTGGTGTATGACACACAAGTACAGCAATAATTAGGTGAGAGACTGGGTGGGTCTACATAAAGAGTAATGACTTTGAAAAACAATCCAAGGAGACTATATAATTAAACATGTTTAATTTTGTAAGCTAAAATGAATCACTAAAGGTTTTGCTCCACCAACTGAGCTAAGGAAGGACACATGCTAAAGGTTTTTAATTCAAGAATGGCATAATTAGGAAATGTAACCTGGCAACCCTGTGTAGGTTGAATGAGCTTAAAAGAGGACAGCCCATTTAGGTGGCTCCTTCAGAGGTCCAGGTGAATGGTTATGAAAAGCCAATTCAGGTAAAGTCACCGTTAATTAAAAGGGAAAGAATGCTCCAGGGCATATATGTTAGTTTGCTCATTCTGCGGTAATAAAATACCACGACGGAGTGACTTAAACAACAGAAATTTATTTTCTCACAGTTCTGGAGACTAGAAGTCTGAGATCAGGGTGTCAGCAGGGTTACGTTCTGGTGAGGGCTCTCTTCGTGGCTTGCGGACAGCCACCTTCTCCCTTTTCCTCATGTGGTAAAGAAAGACCCCTGCATGGTGGCAGGGGCAGGACGGTCAGTGATCTCCTCCTCTTCCTAAAGTCACTGATCCTACTGGATTAGAGTTCCTGGTGACTTCATTTAACCTTAATTACTTCCTCAAAGCCCTCTAGCTAAATGCAATTAAATTGGGGGTTGGGATTTTAACATATAAATGGGGTGGGTACAGTGCAGTCCATTACTATGGGTGCAACCTGTGCAATTTAGGGATTGCTTGGCTGTGAAAGGCACAGAACAGACAAAAAGAAATAAAGAGAATTCAACAAACGGACACTCAGGAAGATGGTGACATTCTCAGAAATAGGGCAGGCTGGAGAACAATCAGGTTGCTGAGCAAGAGTAGTGGATGGTGGGCTTCACTGTACACACCGAGTTTGTGGCAGGGTAGTAAAGCAAAAGTATTCATCAGGCAACTGACCTGTTCATGGGGGTATGATCCTATGTGATATGCAAAAGAGTGAAATCTTAGTATTAAAACAAAACAAAAAAAAGATTTAAATTCGTGGTAAGATAATTAAGTTGGAATATATCTATATAGGGTCAGAAATATGTGCTTCGAATCACAGAATTAGGTTGTCCAGCCATCCCCCATTATTGTATATTAAAGCACCCTTTGCCTTGATAGGTAGGTATAACATTAATAGTGTACTGACTGTCTGCAAGTCCTCATTGTTCTTAATGAATGCAACATCCTGCCTGCCCAGACTACTGTGGGACAAGGACCCAACACATCTATGCTTGTATTCTAAGCACTCAGTGTGATACATGGCACAAAGTCAGGGACCTGTAAATGTGGGATGAGTCACTCCCCAGAAGAGAAGGCTGAGTCATGGGCACTCCAACCAGCTTCACCTCTAGACTTGTATTATTCATAGGAGACATCGTAGGAAGCTAGGCACTAAGTATTACTCTTAATGGAATGTTCTGTACTTGGACGTGTTTGCAGTGACTACCATAACAGGGGCTGGGAATGGAAGTTAAGGCTAAAGAAGACCAGTCACATGCTGGGAAAATTAGACCTAATTCACCCATCTACTGTCATAGCATTGAGGAAATAAACGACGAGGTTATTCAGCAACTACTAATGAGTACACACTTACAGTGAAGAATTTTCAAATGTCTAAATCATGAAATTTGCTTTATGAAAGTTACAAAGCTATTTCTAACACAGAAACAAACCTATACAAAATGAGCATTCAGTTCTTACTATTACCCAGGCTTTGTACAAAGCTTGTCACATGCATTATTGATTTCATGCTCACAAGACCAAACACTGCAGATACTATTTCTATTTCCAGGGGGAAGTTATACTTATAAATATTAATTCCCAGCACCCACAGGAAGATAAAGATTATGGATTAATTGACTGTACACTAGTATTTTTTATTAAAGGCAAAGGAATAACAAAAATCACAGCTAAGGTGAAATACATATGGGTAGATGGTTATATGGCCAGTACGCATTGGGTATGGGTATATGACCAATACACATTGTTTAATTTTTTTCACCTTTTGTTTTTAAGCTTAGGACACTGCTGGATTTTCCCAGCTGTGTGACTTCTCTAAGGAATCCTGGCATATTCAAATTCAGACAGAAATAACTGGAGCAAACGTGTTTTGGAAAAAGTATAAGAAAACAAATGATGAATTTTGAAAAGAAAAAAAAACAGTCTCTTAAAGTTCTTTTTCTAAGTATTTTTAAAGGGAAAAAAATTTTGGAAGATGCCTGTGTTTAGTTTTTGGATGTTACCTCAAAAATCTGTGACAAAAAAAGGTTTTCACAGTTTCACATAAGGGCCTTTCATTTTTCCCTCTTTTAAATGTTTATTTTATTAATGTTAGTTGGGCATATAAATAGTTTAAGAAGTTAACCTGGTCAAGGTTTATCATGAGCAATAGCAGTAAGAAGTGTGTGTTATTTGTAAGTTAAAATGTATCTGAATGATGTTGTGTTTATTTTGATAATAAGGTAGTATAGTTAATTGAAAATGTGCGAAGGCCAATAAACTTAGTTTCAGCAGTACGAGAACCTGTCCACTTTCTCAAATCAACACTCTCTGAAGTCTGAAGTTTTCTTTGAAATGGTTTTATGGTAAAAGGAATGCATTATTATTTGTTGGAAATCTTCAACAAAGCCTCTTCTCATTAATACTTGGATTTACAACTGAGCTTTGTAAAGACTTGTGATACACCTGAGCCCCATGCCTCAGTATGTTTCTTGAACCCAGCGTCAGGATGCCTTTTAAGATTCATGATACAATCAAGATTTTCTCAGTTCAAAACTCCACATTCTCCTAGGCCTGCCAAAGCCTCATTTGTTTATCTGAGTGAACCTTGAAATTCAAAGGAATGTTTAGCTATAGGCAATTCTCGAACAATAAAGTAAATCTGTTCCTCAAAGCTCTAATTTCCTGAAAACTCTAGTGAAGCACTAAAAAGCCAAGCTAGAGCATTCCACACATTTCTGGACCCACTTCTCTGAGTCAGAGGCCCCCTTTTTCTTTGGCTGAGTCCAGGTGTGTCTAATGCCTCCATATGTTGCTGCTGTATTGCAAGTCCAGCGTAATTTAATAAACAAAAGTTGCCAATCCCCAAAAGAGGTGTAAAAGAATTAACTGCAGAAATATTTACTGCAAAGAACATTTTCATCCATTTTAATATTCCTACTGCATTTCATGTTACATACAAGGGACCAAAAAAAGAGGTCAGAATTCTACTGGAATCCATATATTACAATGGGAAATCCTGTGCCTGGAACAAACGTAACTGCAGCAAAAGTTTGTGTTTCCTATAAGACTTAAATTACTAACGCAGGAAACAGACCCGTTGTTACCCCATGTTAAATATGGTTCAGGTTCCGTCATCTCTCAACTGTACTAATCAAAGGTTAATGCTTTAATTCTCTCTCAAAGTAGCAATGGACCAAAAAGCATTCCAGCAGAATTAAATAGCTTAACTGTATATTTTCCCCTATAATTCACATATAGGCAAACCTATATTATAATCTTTTAAATTGTATCTTTAAAACTATAAGCAAAATGTTACAAATAGTGGTTAAATTTCTAATCTGGTCTATTTCATTTTTGGTATAACTGAAGTGGTATTAAACAGCTACCTAAAATGTTTATGGTCTGACTGGACTGAGAGACAACATCATTATTTTACTGGTGAAAAAGTTTTCCCAAGCAGATGGCATACACTTGTGAGTTATTCATTATTTTTACTAATGCTGTTTGAATTACCTGCTCCATGGCAAGGCAGACACTTTTCTAAACTGGGATATAATGGTGGCAGAAAATCTATCAACAAGTTTTCTGCCCTTTTGGAAACCCAAATATTTATGAGGATGATGACTGCTCTGAAGAAAATAAAGCAAGGTAAGTGGAGAGAGAATGAACGGTAGATGAGAGTTTTCTCCACCCCCACTTTAAGCAGAAATAGAGAAGTGGAAGCTGAAATGAAAGTTATCACTTCAAGAAAGCTAGACCTTCAGCTACTGCCCTTTTACGGGGAACATTTAACCAGCACAGCCCCAGACACTGATTCCTCACATGGGTGTGAAGTTAGAATGTGCAAATGTAACAATTCATGTGAATTCTAATGGTGCACAGAAATACAATTTGATGACTAGCATGGTGCTCTAGTGGTAGTGTCGATGCCAACCCTAAAACCAACACCTTACATTCTGAGGACTTTAAGTTCTCCCAGGTACACAATCTTGCTTAATTCTATAAGTGAAGAAACCTCCCTTGACCTAGATTTAATTGGCTCTCACTCAACATGAACATGATGTCTCTTTCCCAATGAATGGTTTGGTAATGGGCTACCTTCAATTGTTTGCTTGACAAAGTGTCAAACGCCATGCAAGAAAGAAAATAGTCCAGGAAGAAAGGTACACGAATGAATGAATTTTTATTTTTTCACCCAATAAAATGTTTCCAAGTAATAACATGTGCTTTATTTCCAAACTTCTAACATAATAAGAAAAAAAGACATTTCAGAAGGTGGGTAATCCATCCATAATGGATTGATTAATGCTTCTTTTTTGGGCCAAGGGCAAAATTGTTTACAATATACTACAGATTAAATTCCTGGTGGTTCAAAAATTTTCACACAGTTAACAGAGAGGGAGACAAGCTTTGACAGCAGTAAGATACCGCTAAAAAGCTTTGTCATGTGACTCACAGGAAGACAGCAGGCCTTAGCCCGTACAGCAGGTCACCTGTCACTTCTGGGAGGTCTCAGCATTTGATGGACCTAGTGCTACATCAGAGAAAGTATAGACACTCTCCAGCAGTTAGAGAAAGTCAACAGGTGTCTCCCTGCCTGTAACGATTCTCCCATCACCAGCTTCTGTGTGTGTTTGTCACAATTGCAATCATGCTGCTCAACTGCTATTGTGTTTCCATTTGCCAGATTTCAGTGGGCCTTTGGGAACAGAGATAGTAGACTTAAGTTCTTTTAAGATTTTGTTTTCACCACTGTTAACAGCTAACAAGGGACATTTCAGTAATTGAAGAGATATCATTTTCTAACCAATCCAAATCAAGAAGCCCAAGTTGTTAGAAGGGCAGAATTTGCTGCCTTGCAGTAACTTGCTCCCAAGTAAATTCATGGAGAAAGGTAAGATTCAGTATAACGGTGCATCAAATGAACTAAAATAACTTTGACTTCCTAGTAGTGAAGTCACTGCTATCAGAAAACAGCCTGTGCCTTTCTACTGCCCTTGGGGGGAAGTCAATTTACAGTTGTCAACACACGTTGCTTCCACAAAAGTTAAAATATCTTTTTTTTCCCAAATACAGATGAATTTTTCTTTACTTATTATCCTTTGGAAAAACAAAGGAGGTAAGAGTTGTTACTTTTGTTTGTCTTGTTTAAAAAAAAAAAAAAAAAGAATCTAGCTTACAGAGAGTAGAAGTTCTAGGGCCATCTAACTTGTCAGAAGCAAATGAGGTCCAGAACCCAGTTTCCTGGAAGGATGATGACTTTGGGAGGCGAAGGAAAGGGGAAGAAAATGGAGTGAAATCATCAATCTTCTGCAAGGGCTCTGAGGCCTCTGCGAAAATCCCTCTCAGCTGTCACCCCCACCTTTCCTGTTCACAGGCCTTCTATTTAATCTTCCCCAGGATGAAAGGATGGATAAAAGTAAATGGTGTGTGCTCTCTTCCGACAAAACATGCTGACGTAACTTGGAAAATTTTCAAAAGATTACCACAGATTCTGGCATCGACACAGCCTAATTGAACAGGACTCAAGATATTTTTAACTCCAATTTCAAATGAATTTTTCTTATATATAAGCAAGAAATATAATAGGTAAACTGTACTGACAAAATACACTAAAACATTTCAAGAACACCTTTGTTTTAAAATAAAGGGTAAAAGAACCATCAAATCTATGTGCCAGTAGTAGTAATAAACATCAAATTAAGGTACACTTTTCAATGTTTACATTTTTTTCTTTTAGGTATCCCATTTTTCTGCATTTGTACATTTTATTTAAGCAACATACATTATATCCAGTAAATAAAAAAATATAAGCAAAAGTAATTTTGTATATTTTTTTCTGTGATGACCGTATAAAATTCTTACATTAAGAAGAATATTCTAATAGTTAGAAATGCCAAGATAAAAATTGGTCTAAGGTGGCAATATTTCATAAAAACTGGTTATGATTCTGGAAACCATGGATAGTCATTTAATTAGACCACCATCATGTATATTTGTATTCTAATTTTATAACTAAAAGTATTTTTTTATTTGAAATTAATATGAGGGTATGAGTTTTTAGGTTACACTTTCACTTCTAAGGTAAAGTTCAAGTTGAAGTTGAGCCCTTCACCCAGGGGGTGTGCTGAACACACTCGCATTGTGCACATTAGGTGAGATCCCACCAATCACCCTCCCTCCTTCCCCTTCCTCATTCTCCCCTCTCCCCACCCCTGCTAGACTATATAGGGTGGCCATAAAGTTCATGTGCAATTTTAAATGCACACTATTTAAATTGCACATGAATTTTATGGCCATCCTGTATTTGTATTTTTTAATCTTAGAGAAACAAGTAAAAGTTCAAGGTAGGTAGTATGATGAAATATGTTCAGGCTGTTTGAATCCTAAGATTTTTTCCATCAATGTTTAAACGCAAGTATGACTGAGTGTCAGATTTTTCATCTTTAGAACTCTTTGAAGATTAAATGAGATAAAGTATGTTAAAAGCATATTGGAAAGTTTAGTATATAATAGGGGCTCAATTCTTTATTCTATTAACATAACATGCTTTTGCAAACCCGCTTACTTCTTGTAACTGACAAATATGGCCTGAACACATATGGCCATATGTGTCAAATGGGAGAGGACTAAGATGGTTTTTAGTCATGCTGATCGAACAGGCTCAAATTTGCTATCACTGAAATCAATGGCACTGACATTGGATCTCTGATGGTGACATTATTTCACTTAATATTAACTTAAATCATGACTATTTTTTTTAGTTCAGCACAACTAACTTGCTCATACTTTCACTTACTTATAAAAGTATTTTTTTTTTCATGGAAATGCTACACAACATTGAGGTACAAGGTAAGCATAACACTCTACCTTGAAAGAGATATAATTTAGTGAAGGAGCTACAAGAAACAATCATGTAAACCTAATGTTTGCTATTGGTGTCTAACTTTTCACCAAGAAGAGAAAGCCTCATGGTGAATCCAATACTTCAAGAGGAATCAGAGGAGAGAAATGGAGAGAGAGAGAGAGAGAATGAACAAATAAGCAAGAGAAAGGGCCAGAATAATACTGAGCTAATGACCACATTGGTAAACCTGATTCCTGCCATCCCCATGCCAAAAAACTTTCGAATTTTTAAAATATTTTCATTTTCATTTAAACTGATTTAAGTTTCCTTCTCTTTACAGGTGAAAGATACTATTATCGATAAATACTGGTACCAAATTTTATTATTAACTTCAAACATCATATTTTGGGTAACACATAAAACAGAATCATGTTTGGCTGATGTCTGCCCATGGACTATAACATGAATTGTGCAATAAAGAAAAACAAAACAAAAAAAACCCTTTAGATTGTCTCAAATGAAAGTTACTTTTTATATGAAAAAAAAAATGTGGTTCTAAAATCAATAAAGCAACTAGATGATTCTATTTTGTAATCGTCTTTAAATCTCTTTTCCAGGCATCCATAGATTCAGACAAAAATTCAACATTATTCAAAATTAAATGTATAGGAACAAATTGTACACAGTAGTCTTATTGTTCCTTGTGTAAATTACAACCTCTTTGTAGTTTATCTGCAAATGGAATAAAGAGGTTTCAGTTTACAAGGCCAATGGTTACAGTAGAAAGTGGAATTTACTATCTGGTAAACTATGTAATTATATTTAAAATTCCATTTGCCATTTTCCTAAGGAAGAATCATATCTTTGGCAGAACATTTCAGGCTGTCTCTCTCTGGCATAGTGATTGCCTACTTAAGTTCTATTAACTATTCTTAGTCAATGTGTATACTTAGCCAAAAGCCTATCAGCTATTTCAGTGTGTAAATTATTAGATAAGAAATAATGAGGAAAATTGTGAAAAATATGAAAGGCAGCTTATACTGTCACACCTTTATTAAACAAATTCACGTGACTTACTCTAGTAAAGTACAGAAAACAACAGCAGTGATAAAAACACATTTATGGGTTTGGTTATATAAAACCATTTGGGCTTTCTACTAGCAGCTCAATTTTAATTTGATGTATGAAAAATCTTAGAAGGTTGGATTATTATATCTGCTAAGGCTGAGAAAAGTTATAATTTATCAAGCATTTTCTAAAAATTTAATTAACAAAATTTTAAAATTTTTTGGCTTTTTCATTTTTGCCAATAGAACACCAAGGAATAAAAATATTATTTTATACAGTCAAAAATTGTGCTTTTTTTTTTTTTATCTCAAGCCAGAAATCAGATATACTGAACTTAATTACAGAATCTCTGATTTTTTCCATAATTTGTTGGCACCAAGCTCTTAATACTTATTTATGTATCCTGTCCCCGATTCAGAGAACTATGAAATCAGCATTGTTATTTTAGGAAGTAAGAATTGAGAAAACAAATCTAAATATTATATCATTTTGAGCTTGATGTTAACCTCTTTACTAAATGCCTAGGCCTAGACAACTTATCAAAGATTTTCCTTTTTTATTAAATAATAGCTGTGTACATTAATGCAATCATGGGGCACCATGCACTGGTTTTATATACAATTTGAAATATTTTCATCAAACTGGTTAACATCACCTTCACAGCATTTTCTTAGTTATTGTGTTAAGACATTTATATTCTACATTCAGTAAGTTTCACATGTACCCTTGTAAGCTGCACTATAGATGTGGTACCACCAATTACCGTCCCTCCACCCATCCTCCCCCCTCCCCTTCCCTCCCTTTCCCCATATTCTTAGGTTATAATTGGGTTATAGCTTTCATATGAAAGCTATAAATTAGTTTCATAGTAGGCTGAGTACATTGGATATTCTTTCTTCCATTCTTGAGATACTTTGCTAAGAAGACTATGTTCCAGCTCCATCCATGTAAACATGAAAGAGGTAAAGTCTCCATCTTTCTTTAAGGCTGCATAATATTCCATGGTGTACATATACCACAAAGATTATCCTTATTAATGTAGTTTCTCTCTATGAAGCAAATAGTAATGTGACTTAAAATATAATGGCATTAATAGTATTAAATGTCAATGTAGCTCCTGTAATGAAGTTTGATAAAAATTATTTGTAGTATTAATACTTCCCCAGGTTCCTCTACCAATTATACACTACTCACCCACAAAATTCTTTCTCTTATTAATTTTAATTAAATACAGAGTGTTGTAAAAATGAGACATGTATGTCTTTTGTACAACTACTTTAAAGAAAAAAAAAAAATCAATCTTAAATTGGAGACCAATGTATTTTCTTATGGTACTCCACGTTTTTTGAATTTCCACTACAGAAAAAGAAAATCACTTGGTTTTATAACTTTAAATGAATAGGCATGTGCTAGGACATTACAAATTAATATTCATTTTATTCATCATTCAAATCATTTCATTAATTGCTACCCAATAAATAAAACGGCTTAAATAAAGGTATACCAATAAAACCGTGTGACTAGGTTAATGCTAGATACTTCTTTATAAAGTTGTCTCAAACCCCAGAAGAATCTACACAGCCTATTGAATTTCATTCTGTTTAGTTACAATGAGAATGTCTAACCAGAAATAAGGGCAACTCCTTCAAATTTAAGACAAATATCACAAAACATCAATTAAAACATTTATATTTAGATAATTAAACCTTGGGAAGAAATGGAAAACATACCAACAAATAAAAAGGTAGAAACTTGTGGTGAATTAACCGTAGCAGTCAGAGCAAGTTGGTATTTTAATAATGTATGATAAACACCAAAAGATCCTAAATTATTAGGATGTAAATGTATGTATAATTACATACATTTACAAACTGGACTGTGCAACTGGAGAGTCAGAGCGGCTGTGCTGTTCTGGGAGTCCACGATACTGCTATGTCCTCTCTCCTGTTCTGTGTTCTTCACCTGTGAGGGTCTGTAAATTGTATTTCAAAGGTTCCGATATATTTTGAGAATTTGGTAGTGCTAAACATTTGCCTTCTGTTGGATACACAAGCTAATAACCACTGAGCACTTGTTCTAAGCTAGAAACTCTTTAGATGTATAAACTCATACGGTTCTTTTCATAAACACATAAGGCAAAAAATATGGTCACCCTATTTTAAAGATAAGGGTATTTGGCACAAAGAGTAACTTGATGAAGGTCACCAGCAGGGGGCATGACCAGGATTTTAATCTTACTGCTTGATTTCAGAGCCCAAACTGAAACTGATGTTTTTCTCTTACTGGTAAGTCGCAGTAATAAAATGTTTACCACGATGTTTGTTTGTTTTTTCATTCTCTTCTCCCCACATCTCACTGATCTGATCAGGCACTACAGAACTTTAGCCTAAATGGTTTACTGTCTTAACACAACAGAATCAGAGTACTCTAGCAGTACTCTAGCAGTATTTTTAGTATTTTTAATGCCGGAACTATCAGAGTGAAGGGAGAGAAAGAAGGAAAAAATGTTAGGAGGCATGCAAGGCCAGGGGGAGATGGCTCTATCTTTATTAGTGACAGTGTTATTTTTTATTCGAAGCTTAAATATTTATTTAAAATTGACTTCGCTTTGAATAAAAAATAACACTTTTTTTTAACCGCCTACTCAAGACAACTATAAAAAGTTTTAAGCATAGAGTAAACTTCACATACATGTGGCTAAAGCAATGGAAAGAAAAGAAAAAGACCATGTTTTATTCCTTATTCTGTCACTATTAAAGATAGAGCCATATTTCTGTATGACAGTTTAGTGCCTTCATATTTAGTTCTTCTGGTTGTCTCTTTTTTTTTTTTTTTTGTAGAGACAGAGGCTCACTGTACCGCCCTCGGGTAGAGTGCCCTGGTGTCACACAGCTCACAGCAACCTCTAACTCTTGGGCTTACGCGATTCTCCTGCCTCAGCCTCCCGAGTAGCTGGGACTACAGGCACCCGCCACAACGCCCGGCTATTTTTTGTTGCAGTTTGGCCGGGGCTGGGCCTGAACCCGCCACCCTCGGCATATGGGGCCGGCGCCCTACTCACTGAGCCACGGGCGGTTGTCTCTTTTTAACGTAGTTTTTCTTTTGAGATACATTAAAACTCACATGTACTTGCAAAAGTGGTCTAGGTTATTGTGTACCCTTCACCCAGCTTCCCAAATCTATCATTAATTGTTTGTATGTGAAAAAGTGAATGGACGGCTCTCATTTTTTTTTTTTTTCAAATCACCAGTAAAGCAGAGAAAGTAACACTGGTGCAATACTCACAGCACTAGCCTGTGAGGTGGCTTTGTTGTGAGACTCTGGAAGAAGCTTGGGGAAGATGTCATCAAACCCTGGACCTGAATGTTAATCCTGCTGGCAACCTGCCCTCTTGCAGGATGCTCTTCATTGTGGGTCCCAACAAGACTTGGCCTCATTTAAAACGAAAAACAGCTCAGCCAATCTTTGTGGTAAAGGTTTCGAACGCTTAACTGAATTCAATTAAGACAAGAAAAAGAAATTGCCTTAACATGTGCAGAATAAAAAAATCTTTGTTTTTTTATTTTTTCCTTTAAAGAGCTCACTTTTCTCAAATGAGGGAAAGAAGTTTAGTTTCGTATAAGAAAGATGAATTGTAATAAAGAAAATTTTAAAGGCTTTGTATCAAAACTGATTATATTTAAAAGCAATATTCAGGTGATGGGTTAAGAGAACAGCTGGCACAATTAAGGCCTGAACGTGCACCCTGTGCTTGAGAAGAAAATGAAGGGCATTGAATCACATGGACATTGTGTATTTTTCAAGAAATGAAACCTCCAATGTTGCTTTTCCCAGACTAAGGTTGGTGAAAAAGCTCTGAGACTGTTTTTATTACATTGGGCTCTCTGCCCAGTTTTAATCACCATTAGGGAAATAGTGCTCTGACCAGGATAATATATTTCACTTTCTGGGTAGCTAGTGCCAAGTAGCAATGCATTTCCTAAATTACAGCCTGAATTATAACTATAGTTGAATGAAAGAAAACCAAAACCAACTAAACAAAAAATTGTGGGGAGGGCTACTGCAGGTTTAACTATCTTACCTCTTTTTGTAAATGGACCTGTCTCTCTCTCCAGCATCAGTTTACTGAAATGCTTAGTTCCAGAGTAAGGAAAACGATCTTAAATTAGGGGTTAATGGGTCTTATCTCTATCGTTTTTATATGAGAATTTTTATTTCCAAAATTAAGATTCATAAGCATATGCTTTGAGAAGATATGAGCTTAAAATTCATGCCAGTTTTTAAAGTCATTTTCTAAATGTTTCTTCTAGAGGACCTTTCCTCTATTTTGTAGGGTAGGGAATTTGTTTTTTGAGATGAGAAGTTCTCACGAAAATAAAGTACATTCAGTCAAAAACCGAAAGCATTTTGTGTTCTATTGAAACTATATTCTACTCTGAGAGAGAGAGAAACAGAAAGCTTTCCATTCAAAATTCATCATTCCAGGAGTGGTGGCTCATGCCTGTAATCACAGTGAGTTGGGAGGCTAAAGTGGGAGGATCACTTGAGGCCAGCTCAAGACCAGCCTGGGTAACACAGAGCGATCCTACTCTAAAAACTTTTTTAAACAATTGCCCAGGAGTGCTGGCATTGTCTAAGTTAGTTGGGAGACTGAGGCAGGAGGATTGCTTGAGCCCAAGCGTTTGAGGTTACGGTGAGCTATGATGGTGTCTTTGCACTCTATCTTCAGTTAGAGAGTGAGACCTGGTATCAAACTAAATAAATAGATAAAAATCCAGCATGTGCTAATTGGCTATCAATTTTTCCTAGAAAAAAATTATAATTTTCTGAGGTGCCTGTAGTCCCAGCTACTCGGGAGATGAGGCAGGAGGATCTCTTAAACTCAGGAGTTTGAGGTTGCTGTGAGGTATGACATCACGGCACTCTACCGAGGGCACCAGAGTGAGACTCTTTCTCAAAAAAAAAAAGTTGTAATTACCCTAGAGACTCTACATAGAAAGTTCTGGAAAGTACATTGTGACCCATCCTCTTCATAATTCTTATACTTTCTTAGGCACTATAAATATCTCCCTTATAACCTGAGCTAACTACATTGTGTTAAAATCAAAGTTTCATCACTAGAGAGAAAAATGCATAGATACAAAGATTTATACTTATTTAGATTACATACGTTAACATAAGCCAAGAACTGTAGTTCATATTTGCATTTTATTAGATACTCATAAAGCAAAAAAAGACAGTTATTTCCATTGGAACGTAGCAATGCTGATTTGAACTCTAAGTTGTACTTCAGTATTTTACACAATTTCTGATTATGCATTTTGTAAGGCCTCTCCTATGATATGTACCCTTACATAGAATAAGACTATCTCTATTAAAGATTTCTTACGGCATATATATTATGATTGTCCCTAATGTTATAAAATATTATGATCTCAGGACAATTGCTTTGAGTGAGATGAAAGGGAGAATTTGCCCTTTTAGTTCAGAGTCGTATACAGTGGTTTAAATTTAAAACAATCCATCCAAAGTTTATACAATTCTTAATGTAAATAAATAAAAGACAAAACATTACAAATGTGCAGCTTTAAGAACTGATTAGAAGATGGGTTTACATTCACTGACTTGTATCTGCCTATAGTACTATGTTACCTTCTTTACATAAACCTCACGATGTGAGCAAATTACTGTTAGAGATGGCCCTTAAAGATGTATAACTATAAATCAATTTTCCAGTCTGTAACAATAAGACAAAAAAATGGAGCCAAAACTTATTCCTCTCCACACACATCGAAAATTATTAGGTAGGAAAAAATGCTTTCAACTCAATCAAGCACAATGGTATATTACAGTGAAAATCCATCACTTGTAAAAAGTCTCTATTTTAAATTACATTTGAATATCTGTGATAGAAGTGAGAAGATAAATTATTAAATATAAATGCTATTGTTTGAATTGAGAAAAATATCTATATTCTCCTCATACCTATTTATAGATGTAAAATGTAAGCATATATGGAGGCTTGGAGTAATAATTTCCCTGTATTTTACCTACTGTGTATTAAAATATGACCTTTTTTTCTTTACCCAGAAAATAACCCAGTTCAAGCTTTAAGCACCTTCCTTTGTGGTTTAGTAAAGTTGCTATAAAATATGCATTAAGTATGCATGTAAATATGCATACTTAATTTTTGTAGCACACACACATCTATATATAATATCCACCTCTTTCCTCTCTTTCTCACAACAATACTGATTTCTAAACTGGGGGAATATGGAATCTAATGTAAAAGTGTCAGAAATCAGTATTGAGAATACTTTTCCTGCAGACCATATATTATTCCTGGGCTAATGGAATAAGCAATAAACATCATTTTAAAAGCTACATAATGGCTTTCTTATTACTCTTTACCATACAAATTATACAAAGTCCTCACAATTTTCACTTTCTAGCTGAGGACAAAATAGTCCACCCGACAAAACACACAGTAAAGTCACTGTCTCTGAGCACTTACATGTGGCGTCACTGAACTGCAGTGACTTCCTAATGCTCAGACTAAAGTTAAGTGTTTGCAAAGATCGAGCCACAAACCAGTTGTAACCACAATTGCTTTGGTTCACCTCCTGGCAGTATGCCCGTATCGCACGCTCCCCTTTGGGTTAACCACCACACAGCGCATCTGAGGTAATGAGCACTGTTTTTAAACTCTGCCTTCTCAGATCAGTTCAGCGTCAGAAAACACCACGAATCAGGTTTGTGGAATGTGGGTGCAGCACTGGGAAGGAGATCCTGAACTGGTGAAACCACACAGAAATAGAGAAGGATTACACAAGAGGAATAAATACAGTAAACTGGGAAAATCAACATTTTCTCCTAGTAAAATGTCAAGAAAAGAAAATACGTGATACTATTTTTTAACATATGCTATAAAATACAGGGATACAAATACACATTCCATCATTGTTTAACAAGGTACTTTTAAGAGAGCAGTAAATCATGTTAGTTTTATTCCCTGATGTGTTCTAATTTATCCCTAATTGTTTCATATCTAAGTCTTTATTAAATATCTCACAAACCAGTCTCATAAACACTTCAGAGGGGTCTATTAAAAGTTTCTTTCTACTTTGTAGGCCCAACTGTCTTATAGGTGTAGACAACTATACATAATTATTTCACCTTTATCTCTTTTTATATCCCTGAAAATTTAGACATTTGGGGGGTGAGAAATCATACTCAAAACAGCAAAGTTTTCCTGATGAAAATATATTTGATAAATGAAAAGCCCTCAGACATAGCAGAACTCTGTAAGTTGGCCACCCAAGGGTCTATAACAAACTGGTCAGCGTAAGGAACTCAACCTACTGCCCTAATACATACATGTGGTGCATGTGTGGTCTGTGAAAATTAGGTGGACTCGAGGTGGTGGTCAATGCAGGGAGGTGGCCACCCATGGAGGCTGTACGGCACATATCCTACAACAGCTCCTTCTAC
This sequence comes from Nycticebus coucang, assembly GCF_027406575.1. Classification (NCBI taxonomy): domain Eukaryota; kingdom Metazoa; phylum Chordata; class Mammalia; order Primates; family Lorisidae; genus Nycticebus; species Nycticebus coucang. The sequence continues at coordinate 106,854,894 of NC_069786.1, read as the reverse complement.
ATCCTAGGCACTGCTGTAGTTTCTTAACTATGCAACAAATACATTTTCCATTAAAACGAAAGACTGAAGGAAAACAATATTTTCACCTATAAGTAAATCTTTTAAAAGTTGCTGAATAGAAAGCTATAGACCACTTATTGACTATTTTCTCAGCAAAAAATAATTATCAGGCACTAATAACTTGACAATCACAGTAAAACTCGGGCTTCGTGGATGACCAAACATGATTCTAGTGGTGCTGTTAGGTGGTGGAGTTAGAACAGACCACAGTGTATCACAGTCCCAGGTGGGAAGCACAGCAGTAGTTGAGGTGTGTTGCGTTGAGAAAAGGCTGTGAAGTGAGGTGGACCAAAGAGCAGCACCTCGCTCCCAGAACTCAGGCCATAATTCTGGCCATCAAAGATTGGATCTGATGTTGGGAGAATCAGTAGAATGTAAAAACAATATATACTAAAAATAACCTAACGTCCCTTCACATTGGTTGAAAATTGCTAAACCACTTATATTTTTCTATCAACAGACTAGACCAGAAAATCTCTAAACTTACTTCCAACTCAATGCTATTAAATACAATAACTCTTTTCTACAAATTCAGAGTTGATGTTCTTGCATTTAAAACAATAATTAAGCAATTTCAGTGATAGCAATAACTTTCTTTTGAGTAGTTCAACCTTTCACTTCTGTATTATCCATCCAATTCTCTGGGGTTTTTTTCTCCCTCAAGATTTAAGAGGGCAAACAGCCTTTCGTAATTAGTGTTGAACTTGTCTTTCCTTCTAATCACAAAGAGCCATTTCAATGTGGATGCCTTTGTCAGGACTCTGGGTGAATTGCTGCTTTCAATCTTCTGGAAACAAAAAGCAACCTACAAGATCTTGGTTTCCCTGAGATTCACCTGGCTCTGAGCTTCAGCAGGGTCACTTTACAATTTCAACCTAACCCAGGCTTGGCTCTATCCTTTAGAATTCTGGTGGAAAGGAAGCAAAGGCCAAGAAACTTGGTCATCAACAGCTTCCTGACTCTGGTTTTCAGCTTGATCTTATATAGCATCAACAATCCTAAGGGACCCATTTTCTCCTTAATGAACCTAGTTGTCAACTTAAACGCTTGGCTAACAGCCCAGACGCACACTCGCTCTGAAGGCCATCGGTAATAACATCCCAGAGGGACTCCAAATGAAAATTAAAAATCAATAGCTTCTATGTGAGATGATAGATAGGCTAATCTGTTTCCCTGTTGTGACCATTTTCCGGTAACAACCTGTTGTAAACCTCAAATACACAGAAAATGTATTTGAGGTATTAAAAGAATCAATGGCTATCTAATTTGTAAATGTCTGCTTTTCATAGCACATCTAAGATATTAACCCTCATGGAAAATCACTGGGACTAAGCAGGGAAAAGAGTGGCACAGTTGGCTCTGAAACCTCTTTTAGCTCAAAACTTGGACTTTTGTTCCTTCTTAACACAGCAGCAAAAATGCAGTCTCTCATTTGCTAGTTCTTCTGTTGGGACTTTTTTAAAGCTGGAAATCGCTAATAATAGAGACTGGGTATATATGTTTTCAATTTTATCATTGAACTGTCTTCTTATTTGTCATTTCAAAAAGTAATTTAACCTTTCATTCCCAAAGGAATACATTTTCATGTTAATAACATATATTAAGTAAAGGAAAGTTGGTTATTTGTAGAATATCCCCCCTCCCTTTATTCGTTTAGTGAGTGGGCGGGAAGCTGCCAAAGCATGAGAACAATTATTTGAGTACTTGATTACAAAGCTCCTCTTTTAGTAAAGCATTTTGAGATACTATCTGCGTAAAGGGCACACTTATAACTGACTCAATCTGTACAGCAACAAAGTATGTAAATAAAATATGAATAATGTCTAATACTCTAAAATAAAAAAGCCCAACCCCCCCAAATTGAATTAAATTAAATTTTAAAAAGGAAAATAATTTTCAGATACTAACTTCCTTCACTAAATTTACCTAGAATTTTAGAACAATTAATAGTCAAAACCCACTTACTATACCTTCTCCACCCGAGGAACAACTGTGTTTATTTATTAACTGAATAGTTAAGGACATGCCAAACACAGTATGAGGTACTAGGGATATTATGTGACCAAAATCAGATCCAGGTCCCACTTTCAGAGACCTGCTATAGGAGACAGGCATTAGCAGATTTTAAATCATTACAAACTGTAAGAGGTGTTCTCAGGCAAAGAACATGAGACCATTACAGCAAAGATTCCCTGCATGTGTAGGATGAGTTAGAGTTAACCAGAAAGAGAAAAAGTGGATGAGAGAATGAACTAGGAGAAAATGTGTGTAGCCTAAGGAAAGAGAAAAACATGGTGCATTTGAGATAAAATGTGGCCAGGTGTGTGAGGGAAGTAGGCAAATGTGAGTCCCGAAAAGACTTGTGTTTGGGCCAGAAGATCGATAGGAACCATGAAATGCCTTTCAACCGACACATGAACACTGCTAGGCCTGTGTTCTTTCCATGATGAGTCTGCTCCAGCAACGTGAAGGGAAGTTGGAAGGCAGGTGGAGGGGATTTGGGGAGATCAGTTATTAGGTCACTGTAGTTTTTCAAAGCAAGACTGTATCTGTGGTTTTTGTCCTGAAGATGTTCCCTTTCAGTATACACTTCTGGATTCCAGATATCTTAATCTGGGGCGAACCTGGACCAGAGCATTAGTGTAGCCACACCTGCTGCCCCTAGCTAACCTCCAAGTTGAACGCACATTGCTCACGGGAGCTATGGAGGAGAAAGAACAACCTGGATGCTGATGGGGACAAATGTGAAACACTGTGAGTGAGAAAGGCTCTTCCTGATCAGGTTTTGTCATCACCCCAAGTTTCAGTGACATTATTTGTCTTAAAGGGGAAAAAATACAGAAAAAGGTAGAAGAATTGTTCAAGGAAAAATTTTTTTACTGAATTTCCTCTCTAATTTAGGGCAGAAGAGAAGTCTGCAAGCAGAAAAATGCATGTGTAATTATAGGATAGCACAAACACTGCTAAAGAAGACACATTAATAATATACCAGGCTGGATAAATATACAAGATCACTTGCCATATGTAAAACCCTTCTTTCTTCACTTTTAAAAGAATGCCAAGGGGCACTGCTCATCCACAGGACAAGCTGTTTCCAATGATCGTCTCCTCCTGCACGGCATTTGCCTTGCCCAAAGCATTGTTTGGATTTTCACGTCTTTCAATTACAAGCGTTTAAATTCAAACATACTATACTAATTTTGAACATTGAAGATCTGCTATATTATAAAAATATGGATGGCTAAGTTCTGAAAGCAAACATATGTGTTTGATGCAGCAAATCATAATAAAACTGGTAGGTGGGCTGTCGAGAATGCAGACCCATCGTAGAAGAGAAACCAATAGTACTTGAGTGTTTATTATGAGCCAAGCACTCTCACATTTACTACTTCACTTAACAGCCACTACTAGCCATTGAGACATGAATTATAATTTCAATTTTGTAGGCACAGAAATGGAGGTGCATTGAGTTGAAATAACTCAGTTAGGGTAACATAGCTAGTAAGCAATTCAAATCTTAGTATGCATGGCTGAAAGGCAACTTATTTTTACATTAGTCTGCAAGCATGAGCCACATGTGCTTTGCCAATTCTTAGCCTGAGTGGGAACCAAGGCATCGAAGTTCTTATGTGTGTGAGTGTTGAGGGATGTGTGTGTGTATGAGAGAGAGAGAGAGAGAGAGAGATTGAGACAAAGACATACAGGTTGATTGGCTGTGAAGGGAGGCTGTTCGTAGGTGTAACAGGGATGTAAGAAAAGAATATAGGGTGGAATGAGCATATCATTGCTTTTTCTCTTCCTAAGAAGACAGAGAGGGAAAGAATGTGGGGCCTATTAATCAGTAACCAAAAAAGTATACTGTGCACATAGTTACTTGAATCTGGTGGGAAAAAAGTGAGCTTTGGAATTTTTGTTATTTAAATAAAATGTGAAAATTCTTGTCACATTAAATGTTGGAGAGAACGAAGAATATTTAGGCCCAGAGAAGACAACCTGGTGAGGGGGCATCTGCTTTCTCATGCTGGAACAAACATCCTTCGGAAAAGAAGAAGCATACCGTGGGTAGGGGAAGGGAAGAACTACACAAAAGAGCGAGAAGTCTGAGAAGACAAGCCAAAGCCTGACGCCCAGAAGCTCTAGCTAGATCAATGGAAAAAGGGACAAACTGACTCGAGATAACGAGTTCCCCAGTGAAGGAATTCAAATAAGGACCGACTGAGCTCAGGTCCTAAATTTGTTTAAAGGGGACTCGTGATTAAGGAATTGAATGCGATGATTTCCAAGACCTTTTCTAACTCTCTGATTCTTATTAATATAATTCCATGACCTGATTCAGTCTGCGGCTCAGTCATAAACTCACAGTGTGGTCCTGATCGTATCACCTTGGATGTTATCCTGGAAGCTGGAAGCTCAGAGCCACGGGGTACTGCTCCCACATGTTGGCAGCCCCAGACACTGGAGAGCGGTGAACAGCACTAAGTCCCATCCACACTGTTTGGCTCCCCTGTGCCTCTGCCTCCTGTTCCCTCACCTACTAAGTAAGGGCAATAAATACTCAGATCAAAGACATCTGCATGGTTTAATTAGATGCAATCTGTAAAACTCTTTGGCAAAAGTACCATATCATTATCTTTTGGTACAGTTTGTGAAAATATAAGAATCATAAAACCTGTAGGGCTGAGAGTCGAAGGGAAAAACTCCTGATGAACTGAATCTGAGGCTTTGTGTGCTTAACAAATGCTGAACTAGAAGGATCCTACATAGGACTTTTCAGTTTTTTAAAAACTCAATTAGTCTGCTCAGAAAAATGACAAAATCGATAATCAGACAAAGCTGGCCATTGAGAATGGACTAATCAGCTGCCAACATATAATTTCACTCCCTTGAGAACCAAGTACTTGTGTATCAAACCCCACTATGTGCAAATATAATACATAGTACAGCGATAAAAATTAAAACCTCATGCTCAAATTAGGGCTGGGCGGCAGGTAGGCTTAAGTAAGACATGTATGCAAATAATATGGTACAGCACGTGATCACAGTCACTGTCATAAGGGAAGCATGAACCAGTTGCTACGGCCAGTTCTTAATTATTTTGTTTAATTCTTGCAGCAGTTTGTATGAGCCAGGCATTGTTCCAAGTGCTTTGCATTTAATGTAATCCTCATAACAACCTTTGACACAGGCACCATTATTGTCCCCATTTTGCAAATGTGGAAACAAGAGGCAAAGGAATGTTAAAAAATTGCACAATGTCTTATGGCCAACAAATGGTAGCCAGAAGAGATTGAGTCCTGGTCATCTGTTTCCAGAGGCCATGCTTGTGTCCTCTTTATTATCTTACCTTTTCTATCTAGATAGGAGAAAGTGAATAGTTACTACTCCAAAGAGAAATGCAGGGAAATCAAACACATTTTAGTAATAACAACTACTAAGATTTCAGCCAGTAGGACAAGACCAACATGGCGACACACAGCAGGAAGTGGGATAACAAATGGACCAGGAGAAGGATGTACAAGAACAGGGGTCCGTGAGAAACGGTGGGCAGAACAGGCTGCTCAGAGATCGGAGGCCGTGAATGGAAGTAGTCAGAGAGAAATCTAAAAAAGGACTTTTTAAAATTAAATCATAGCTGTGTACATTAATGCAAACATGGGGTACAATGTACTGGTTTCACATACAATTTGAAATATTTTCATCGAAGTGGTTAACCCATGAAGGCTATGTTAACCAGTTCAATAAAAAAGGATATTTTAAGTAGTCTTCCTGCATATGTCATTGGAAGCTGAAATTTAATTTTTAATAATTGGGCAGATACTGGATATAACTAATCGGAAGAGTGACAGGATTGACGATGGAATTTAAAAAGCATCTTCTGGCATTAACAAGTAGAACAAATCGCCAGGAGTTGAAATTGAATGAAGATATCTTAGTATAGTAAATGCAATTACTTCAAGAGGAACAGAATGTCTGAACAAGTAGGGTGGAAATAAAGTGGGAAAGAATAGACATCAGTGAGAAGTGACACGAATAGGCAAAATAGTTATGAGGTGAAAGGTTTTGCTTTGTCAATCAGAGTCTGCCATATGAAAAAATGCTCAATATCATTAATCATTCGGAAAATGCAAGTTATTGAAAAACAACAATGAAGTACCACCTTATTCCTAGCAGAATGGGCATTACTGAAAGATCAAAACACACTAGGTAGGCCAGGTGCAGTGGCTCATGCCTATAATCCTAGCAACCTGGAAGGCTATCATGGAGAGAATCACTAGAAGTAATGAGTTCAAGACCAGTCAAAGCAAGAGTGAGAGCCTACCTCTACTACAAGAGAAAAATTAGTTGGGCATTGTGACAGGCGTCTGTAGTCCCAGCTGCTCAGGAGGTCAAGGCATGAGGATTGCTTGAGTCTAGGAGTTTCAGGTTGCTGTGAACTGGGCTGAGGCTATGGCACCTTAGCCAGGGCAACAAAGCGAGACTCTGTCTCAAAAATAAATAAATGAACAACTAAATAAATAAGTGTACAATTCAATAGTTTAAAAAATAATAGGTGTTGTCATGGGTGCAGTGTAAAAGAAACACTTATACACTGTTAATGTATAAAGGTGGTTAAGGAATCAGGGGAGAAAGAGAGAGAGAGAGAAAGGATGGAAGAGGGAAAGAGAGAGGGATAAGGAGAAGGGGGAAGAGATAAAGAGAGGGAGAGAGAAGGTGGGAGAGGGAGGGAAAGAGGAAGAAGTAGTAGGAAGGAGAGATGGCGATAGAGATGATAGATAGATAGATAGATTCAGGTCTGCAGTTTGATTCATCCAGTGAGATAGGTAACTCTTATTTTTTTATTTTTTATTATTATTATTATTTTTTTGGTAACTGTTATTTTGAAGGCAGAAAGAATTTGACCTATTACTATTTTTTGTGGCTTTTTATCGTGTCACGAGGAAAACTTTCACAAGTTCTTTGAAACAAATACATTCCCCCTTTTTAGGGATTTTATGGAAGAAGTAATACGTAGTTAGATCATGGAATCAGAGAGACCAAGCTGGCTTAAATCTTTGTTTCATCATCCTTGATTAAGTTATCATTTCAAAGTCCAAGTTTCCTTGTGTGTGAAATAGGTAGGAAACATTGCTTTAATACAAACTCTCCTGGTTTATATAAAGTGCCTAGACCCTAGTAAGCCCTTGAACATTTATTAGGAAGCAGTCACTTTATTAGCTTCACACCCTGGAAGGAAGGTACTACCTTTAGTTTAATTTTACAGATAAGGAAACTATCATAGAGAGATAAGGTAAATTTCCCAGGGTCTGTTTCCTAAAATGTTATCTTAGGGAAACAATTCAGTTTAGAAGAATTATTCAAGATGGATTAGCACTACTTTGTAAAAAGGAATGCAAGGATATTGACATAGAGAGCTCTCTTACTCAATCAAAAACTAATACTAGAAAATCCATTTCCTTGGATGGCAAAGTAGGTATTAATGGCTGATAAAGTCAAACTTTACTCTCGAATTTTACTCTGTAAGGAACTGAAATAAACCTATAATTTAGTATTTTTTTGTGTGCCAAAGAATCATTTATTCAGAAATGTCATGAGACTTTTACAGGACCCCAGCATACTAAAAGCTTGATGATATTTGAAGTCATATCTTTAATAATAGCTTGGGGTAATTTGGGAAGAAAATACTCTTCATGGCCTAGAGCAGGTGGCAGCATCTCTGCCTCTGGTCTCCTTGAACATTAGCCTTAACTGATGGGAGATGTGAGAAAGGCCTGGGCCTCAGTCTTTAAAAAAACTTGGCTTCACCATCACACTGCTCTTGGAAAATGAAACACAGTCCCTAGGAAAAAAACATTAAAAAAAAAAAATTACCCCTCTGCACAAATGGAACAGAAAAAGCAAAACTCCCAAGAACTGACATGTGTCTTAGACCTAAAGGTGTTGCCAACCGAACTATCCTTTGGTTTAGACCAATGTGAAGGCTATAAGTTACAGTGCTGTGAACAAATATAAGGAAATGAAAATAAGTTAAAGGTCAGTGGTTACATCCTAGAGTGGAAAAGTATTATTGTTTCTTATAATAACTTAAGATCATTAGAATGGAAAGAATTTAAAAAACCAAGTTTACTTTCCAACATGTGCTAACTTATGTAGTCATGCAATTAATTAACTCAGTTTGAAGAAAGTAGACTAGAAATTCATTTTTCAATTTTAATGCATACCATATTTTGTGTGACAGAGACAGGAAAGTTATGTTATATGAAATTTTTTGGCTTATAAAATGTGAAGACAATATTTATAGCAAAAGATATATTACTCACCCCAATGAGTATATGTATTACTCACCCACATTTTTTATTCTATTTTGAATGTGCCATGAATGATTGAGTTTATTTTCCCTTCACATCTTTTTTTTTTTTTAGACAAAAGTATTTCTAGAACAATTCAGTCTGTATTATTTTCCTAAGGAAAATAAAATAATTCACTGAGGATAGCAATATCCTAAAATTTGAATGGTGATTATCTATAGGTGGTGAGACTATAGACGATTTCTATACTGTATATTTTGCCTTACATTTTCCATAAGGAGTATGAATTCATTTTTATAATTAAAAATATATTTTAAAATATGGTTCAAACCTCAGCCCCGGCCAATATATATAATATATATATGTATATATATATATTTATAATATGATAAAATCACTAAAAGGCATCACCTACTTCTTTCAAATACCTGAGATTCCTTAATTTATAGGTTGGGGCTTCAGAGCTAAGGTATCACTATTAAAATTACATTTCTGTGGGCAGCGCCTGTGGCTCAGTCAGTAAGGCACCGGCCCCATATACCCAGGGTGGCGGGTTCAAACCCGGCCCCGGCCAAACTGCAACCAAAAAATAGCCGGGCGTTGTGGTGGGTGCCGGTAGTCCCAGCTACTCGGGAGGCTGAGGCAAGAGAATCACTTAAGCCCAGGGGTTGGAGGTTGCTGTGAGCTGTGTGAGGCCATAGCACTCTACCGAGGGCCATAAAGTGAGACTCTGTCTCTACAAAAAAAAATAAATGAAATAAATAAATAAAATTACATTTCTGTTTTAGAATGTTTTCCTCAGCCTTTCCTCTGATACTTACAAGCTAGCTCAGACAATTAGTTCTTAATGGAAATATGGAGGGAAATTTGTTTGTGACTTTGTACATGACCCTGGACCATGTACTATTGCTACTATCTTGAACTGTACTGTCCAATCCAGTGGGCACTGGTACTACAGACAGCTCCTGAGCACTTGAAACATGGCTGTTCCAAATTGAAATATGCCATGAGTATAAAATACATACCAGCTATTGAAGACAAGGGAAGGAATATAAACCACCTCATTAAAAACTTTATATTGATTATGTGTTGAAATGATATTTTGGAGCTATTACATTAAATAAAAAGTACTCTGAAAAATCCAATTGTAAAAGAAAAAGGACCAGATTAAATCTTCTGTAAGCCCCCTTCTAGCGCTATGATTTTATTAATTGTTGACCTTTGGAAATAGTGCCCAACAGTAGGGTAATGGTCCTAGTCTATTCCTACGGTAAGATACATGCAGCATTGAAGAGAAAGCTTCTGACATGAAAAGGGTGGAATATAGAACAGTGTACAGTTACTGACACACAATTATAATTATCTGTAGTGTGAGCTTACATACAAGGTTAGACAATTAAGTTGGAGATCTTATCATCAAAAAAGTGCTATATACTTCATTGCTGAATACTGCTATGGTCACCTTCAAAGTATGCCCTGTGGCCATCTGATGACCGCAGTGATATTTAGCAATGAGGTATGTAGCACTTTTGTAGGATGAGTTCATGAACTTGTTAGACCTCGCCTGATGACAGCTCTGATGGCCATTCCAGAAGAAGAGTTCCAGAATTGTTGAAGAGTGGACTAGGTGCTGGTTTTTGGTGCAAAGCTTCCCAAGGGGAGTACCTCAAACACGACGACAGTGACATTCAGCAATGAGGCATGTACACTTTTCTAAGATGAGTTCAAGAACTTAATCGCCCAACCTTGTACATACACACACAGCCACATAACGTACTCACACTAACAATAAAAAAAAAAAAAAACAACACTTTTTAAAGAAGGTGTTACAAAATGATTTCAGTTGTTGGAAGGATACAGGAAATTTTAAGTAAGTCATTATATTTTAAAAACTTTATGGATACTTTTTCTTCAAGTAAAGTATCTTGAGATACTTTACTAAGAAGAACGTGTTCCAGCTCCATCCATGTAAACATGAAAGAGGTAAAGTCTCCATCTTTCTTTAAGGCTGCATAATATTCTATGATGTACATATACCACAATTTATTAATCCATTCATAGATCGATGGGCACTTGGGTTTTTTCCATGACTTAGCAATTATGAATTGGGCTGCAATAAATATTCTGGTACAAATATCTTTGTTATAATGTGATTTTTGGTCTTCCGGGTATGGAGGAAAAGGTATCCAATGTACTCAGCCCTACTATGAAACTAATTTATGACTTTCACATGAAAGCCATAACCCAATTATAACCTAAGAATAGGGGGAAGGGGGAGAGGGAGGGAAGGGAAGGGGGGAGGATGGGCAGAAGGAGGGTGATTGGTGGGATTATACCTGCGGTGCATCTTACAAGGGTACATGTGAAACTTAGTAAATGTAGAATATAAATGTCTTAACACAATAAATAAGAAAATGCCAGGAAGGCTATGTTAACCAGTGTGATGAAAATGTGTCAAACGGTCTATAAAACCAGTGTATGGTACCCCATGATTGCATTAATGTACACAGCTATGATTTAATAATAAAAAATAAATAAATAAAAATAATAAAAAATAAATAAAAACTTTATGATATGTCCTAATGACCTTATTCTATAATATGAGATTAAAAAATTATTTGTAAAATCTATTCTTTATAACCTTTAGTATAAGCTATTTTTTTCTAACTCAGTTATTAATATATTACTGATAAATACAAGATAATTAATTGGATGTAGAATAATTAATGCAATGTTGGGCTGTAATAAATTGTGTATAATTTAATATCTGTGAGTGGCACATCTGTTTTCCATTTCATTCTTTCAGGAAAAAAGAAATCATGTCTCCTTCAAGTGTCCTCAAACTCTCCCTACCACAAACAAAACATATTGCCTAATAATTACAAAAAGGTCTGTCTACAACAGTAAGTTATTAGGATAATTTTAAGTATAATAATTTAAATATAAATTATTTCATTGCAATTATTTCAAGTAATCACGTGGAGGAATTTTCACATTAATTCGAGGGTAGAAAGTAAGTAAATGGTTGTGAGTTTCTAATGAAATCTGTATCATTTTTCAATGAAAGTACCTGTGCCAATTTCTCCTTAGAAAAAAAGGCTAACATTAAAACCGTGCATGCCAACAAAGGGACAAGCTAACCCTATCTTGATACGGAAATGCCATAATTTATCTAGTTTAGTAGACCAGTTCAATCATTCATAGAATTTGAAATGGCAAAAAATACAGTCTTGAATTCCTAACTTGTTTGTTACTGTAGACAGATGTGTTCATGATGAAAAATAACACAGCCCATTTGTACTAGTCATCCATTAATTATTCCTGAACTCCGTGATTTGAGAATTTAGTAACCTTCGTCATGTTGAAAATTGAATATCTCAGAAGGAGGGAGATATTTGTTAGAAACTGTTTAAACCACACTAAATCTAGGAACCAAGCGGTAGTTCAAAAGCAAGCAATCCCTGCATTGATGATTTAATTTACTTCACTGAATCTACAGCCTCTAATCGAACTCAGGCAAAAATAATATTTTATCAACATTCAAACCTTCAATAAGGAGAATCTACAAAGATAAAAAAGAAAAATGGACAAGACAACTCCATAGATTTTTCAATGATTTTTTTCAATGACAGTGAAAATACTTTAACTCTGGTTTTACTCTCTGATCCTGCATAGTTTAGTTTGGATTTCAGTTTGGCCGAATGTGAAATATGGGCACTCTTAGTACATAATGTTTATGATTTTCTTTTCAAATATAATATATCTTATAGGTATATAATTAGAATCATAATTACTAATAAACTAGTAAGTCTTGCTTTCCATTTTTAAATTCCAAAAGGAAAGAATAGGTTAAAAGCTGCTTTCTCCCCAGAGAGAAACCAGAAAAAGAAGGAAAACATTCTCAGGCCTCTGGTGGCAGGAAAGTCACACCTTCCTCAGAAGGAGACCAGAGAACACTTCTCTAAAGTGGCACTTTTTGTGGAACAATAAAAGTTACGACAGGACAAGGGAAGTTAGCCGTCATTACTTTTTGCAAATTTTTAAAATAAATTTGAAATAGCATGACTTCTCAGAACAAGTTTTAAAAGACTACATTGCTAAGCGAAGAGCAAGTCTGAGGTGCTGAGAGCCGGCTTGTCCTCACAGGCTGACAGGATAAGGACTCAGTGTGCAAACAGTTTGCAGAGTTCTCTCCTCCATCTCCTCCTGCCTTTCCTCTTCTCACCATTTATCAAATAACTATTTGATACGGACACGGAGGGTACAGAAATCAAAGACACACCGCTCCCTTCACCTGACTCCAGGGTGTGTGTGTGCACGTGTGTGTTTGCATGAGTGCCCCGGAGGTGGATAGCAGAGAGGCACTTAGACCATGACACATAAGTTCCTCCTCACTAAATTAGTGGGGCCCCTGAAAGCCGCTATGACAAGGTAATTTACAATTGAAAAGCTTAAAACTAAGTTGAAAATAATGTCAGAATTTAAATAATATCTTTGAAAGATGTTAGTTTACTAGACAAGAAATTAACTCCATAATTCTAACCAAATACTAAATCAATGATAGCTTACATAACAGTGGGCTCCAACATTTTTGGCACCAGGGACTATTTCATGGAAAACAATTTTTCCATGGACAGGGTGGGGGAATGTAAATACAGATGAAGTTTCACTCCCTAGCCCACCACTCACCTCCTGCTGTGTGGCCCCCTTCCTAATAGGCCACAGACTGGAAGATTGTTTGCTTGGTTTTTTTGAGACAGAGTCTTACTGTGTTACCCTGGGTAGAGTGCCATGGCATCATCATAGCTCACAGCTAAACTCCTGGGTTAAAGCGATCCTCCTGCCTCCGGCTCCTGGGTAGCTGGGACTATGGGCACCACCACCATGTCCAGCTAATTTTTCTATTTTAAGTAGAGACATGGTCTCACTATTGCACAGGCTGGTCCCAAACTCCTGAACTCAAGGGATCCACCCACCTTGGCCTCTCAGAGTGCCAGGATTATAAGCGTGAGCCACCATGCCTGGCCCAGACTGGAATATTTCTGGCCCCAGGGACCAGTTTCATGGAAGGCAGTTTTTCTGTGGACCTGGGAAGTGGACAGGAGGCAGAGCTCTGGTGACGATGCTGTGCACCCGGTTCCTCAGATGCCATGGATGGTCCACAACACAGGGCTCAGGACCACAGTTATTCCTCTAAAATTAATAATAACTAGTAATTAATGCTAATTGGTAAGCTTGTGTGGGAGAGAACATCCAAAGTGAGAGGCGTGCTGTGGTCTTCCACCTGCTCGATGATCTTCTGACTCATGACTTTCTGTCTTTTGCATCCCAGCTCTCAGCTTCTATTGAGCTCTCAGAGATTAAAAAGTAGCATGTATGCTTGAAATGGTTACTTGTCTACAATCTATTTGGAATAACTAAGTATTGTATCTTTCAAATTGCCCAATATGTGGGTTTCTTTTACATGTAATGGGTTTGTAAATCTATCCCAAAGCCACTGTCTTTTTCACGGACGACTGACTTTTCAGAAATATCACTGGAGAGCAGTTCTGAAGCTAGGTTTTGCTTCCTGTATTTTTCTTAATCTTATCCAATAAGGCCTCACTGAAAAAATCTAACCATCTGCCAGTCACTTTATTTCTCTTTTATATATACAAACACCAGTTTCCTCTTTTCCCCCTCCATTCATTCTTAAAAATAAAATTAGAATAAAAAGTTTCATGGTTGTAAAAAATTGAGCAGAAGTAAAATTCATGTATGTTACCAGGATTTTTTACAAGGCAGTTCAAGATGACTTACAATACAGTTTTGATAAGTGTGATGACTCATAAAATGAGCACAGGGTGCTGTTGGGCCTCTCAGATTCTACAGCATGTAAGCCAGAGAGGAAGGCCAGGGAACATCTTCTGACAGGTGATATCTAGAAGCAACCGAAGGAAAAGGGAAATTCTGGAGAATAAGATGCATAAGAGTACTGAGCTATATGAGAATAAAAAAGACCAACAATTACACAAAGAGTCAAATGATGTGGAAAGTCACAGACGAAGAGGTTGAAAGAGAAGAGGATTAGAGATCAAAGAAACAAACAATGAAAATAAAACTAAGAATCTATTAAACTAAGACCCTTAAGCAGGAGGATTATGTAAAGGTGTGCTATGGCCAGGAAGGCTGTTAACCTGTGTGATGAAAGTGTGTCAAACGGTCTGTGAAGCTAGTGAATGATGCCCCATGATCATATCAATGTACACATCTATGATTTAATAAAAAATAATAATAATAATAAAAAATAAAGGTGTGCTATGCAACTGAACTTTTGGCAGTGATTTATTTATTTTTATTTTTTATTTTTTTTTGAGACAGAGTCTTACTTTGTTGCCCTTGGTAGAGTGATGTGGCATCACAGCTCACAGCAACCTCCAACTCTTGGCCTTAAGTGATTCTCTTGCCTCAGCCTTCTGAATAGCTGGGAATACAGGCTCCTGCCACAATACCCAGCTTTTTTTTCTTTTATTAGCTGGCTGGGGCCAGGTTCGAACCCGCCATCCTTGGTATATGGGGCTGGCGCCATACCCACTGAGCCACAGGCACCACCCTTTTTGCAATAATTTAATATGAAATTATATGAATTTGTGCTTATCATGGTAGCCACACATGGTGCCATTGAGGAACTGAATTTTAAATTGTATTTAATTTCAGTTAATTTAAATTTAAATAGCCACATGTGGTTAATTTGGGGCAGCAAAGATTTTTGAAAAAAAGTGCTTTAGTCTTACTTTGAATCATTATGAATATTTTTCTAGTAACCAAGTTTATTTAATAACCAGGCTTTCTGGAGTATTTAATGAATTTTTACTGTTTGATTTTACTTTCCAGCAAAATAAATTTAAATCTTCAAAGTTTCCATTTTTTAAATACCTACTAAAACAATCCTACTTACCACAACCAAGAGAAAGAGAAAATTTGTCACAGTTTAGTTAAATGATTAAAACTCAGAGGGAATAGAAAAGCAGAAGCAAGAAAACAAACAAACAACAACAAAAAGCACCTCCCAGTTCATGATTCCAGTTACTAAGGAATTCTTTTCTCTTTGAGATCTAAGGCACCTCAGTCAATAAATTTATTGCACTGCAGTGATTGTCTAGGATCAACCAACAGCTACCTTGTGAAACCAATGTCTATACCCCAAATAATCAGTTTGTTCTTTTTCAGACCACCCATGTTATTTTCCCCTGAAGAGGTATGGCCTGACAGAGACTGTCACTGAAAACACAGTCAGATACTAGTAATCTCCATACATTATGGTGGTCTGTTGATAACCGGATTTTTCTCCTCCTGGTGGGGCTCTTGGTCTCGGGTATTGAAGAATGAATTCAAAGATCACAGGCAAGCAAGAGTGATAATTCCTATCACTGTTTCTTTCATCTATTTTACGTCCTTCTCATTTTTTGACATTATAATTCCAAATTTATTGAGGAAACTATGCACACGTGTGCATACACATGCAGAACACGTGCTCTCATGCAATAAAATAGCACATTTTTACCCACAGTTAAAAATAGGTTTCTTTATAATTTTCAAAATGAGAATTTAGGCATTGAGTTGAAAAAACTTGGTTTACTTATTTGTATCCTTAGGTATTCAATTCATGATTAACAGGAATCATGGAATATCAGTTAATACAGCAGTGGGTCTTATCTGCTCGTCAGAGGTTATGGTTACAGGGGGAGAAAGACAGGGAGAAGGTCTAAGACCTGGTGAGACTCTTTGTGGGTCTGAGAACATTCTAAGAACTAAGAATAGATGCTCCAGTGGACACTCAAACCAAAGGGTCAAAGACCCACAGCACATCCAGCACAATCCTACACGCAGGAGGACTAGGGCCTGGAAGTCCCAAACTGCTGCCCTCAAAACAATGCATGGTGGCTCAGCAGATAGTGACCATCAGAGTGATCTGTCACGTGATTATCCTGTAAAGCAAGAGAACAGCACCTCAGATACAAGAGTCCAGAGCAGCAGTTCTCAACCTATGGGTCGCGACCCCTTTGTTCCATTTGTAACAATGTGGCAATTAAGAAGGTTGAGAACTACTGGTCCAGAGTCTTAGCAGAGGTAAACCAGGACAGAGGATTCCTAGGAGAAACTCACATATGACAGCTGGACAACAAGATCCAAATCTGCCTGAAGGGCAAAAGATTATAATATAATATGATTGATATATGATATGATATGATATAAATAATATAATGCCATGCTGAGGCAGAGTAATTTATTAGAGTTGCTTCCTGTTAGCCTAGTCTAACTTTAGGCTAGGCTTTGGCTTGAACATTAGGAAAGGGATGAATATTTAAAGTGTATCTAGTGGTTCCAGGTATGGACAGGAAGAAAATTACAGAGGAAAATAATAATAATAGTTAGAATTAAACAAGTACTTAGCATGTGGTAGGCACTTTCGTGTCTGTCTTCATTTACTCATTACTTATCCTCAGAACTCTGATTACTAACATCCCCATTATACAGATGAGAAAGCAGAGGCACGAGAGGGCAGGCGACTTATTCAAGATCACAGCTGATAAAGAGAGAGCCATAATTAAACACAAACCTATGCTATTAACCAGTACACCATATATACTGTGCATGTAAGGACCAGAATAGTAGGGGGAAATCAAAATATTTTATGAAGATAATATCAATTTCACAAATACCAATAGTTTTATTTAAATTTGCTTGTCATTCAATCTTGCTCAATGATTATTTTTTAGACAACATTATCCTTCTAAGCACTTTACATACATTAAATCATATAATATTCCCCCAAAGCCCTATGAGATAGGTATAAGTATTATCTCTACTTAACATATAATGAAACTAACATGTAGAAGGTTTCAAGAACTTACCCAAAGCTTCTCCCAGACCATATGCTAATTACTAACACCCTCTATTGCTTCTCAGGGAGGTGGTGGGAACAGTGTATGCATCAAATTCTTCTATGGGACTTCAGATATGTGGGGAGCAGCCTGTGCGATTCAGGTGTGGCAATCTTGAGGTCTATCTATATAAAATGTTATTGTGACTTGCAGTAAAGAAGATGGATTCTGGGAAAGATTTATGATTCTAAATATCTTTAACTTCTCTACACTTCCAATTTGTTTATTATTTAAATATTATGTATCTATATCTAGCCAGAAGGAAAAAAAAATCATTTTACCATAAAGTCATTTGCACTCAAATGTTTATAGCAGCTCAATTCACAATTACAAAGATGTAGAAATACCCATCAACTCATGAATGGGTAAATAAAGCATGGTTAAGTAAACCATGGAATACTATTCAGCCATGAAGACAGATGGAGACTTCACATCTTTTGTATTTACCTGGAAGGATTTGGAGAACATTCTCCTTAGTATCACAATAATGGAAAAGCAAGCATCCAATGTACTCAATATTAATATGAAACTAGTAGATGAACAACTACTTGACCATATGAGAGGAAAACATTTAAATTCAAGAAGGAGAGAGAAGAAAGGGATGTGTGCTAATTTCTCACCCTTCAAGTACAATGTAGAGGTAAATGGTATGCCTCCTGAGTGTAGGGCTCAACAGCAACTTGGACTTTACCTAACAAATGCAAACAATGTAACGTAATTGTACACCCCCTTATATTAATTTGAAATTTTAAAACAATTTGATAAATTAAAAAAATCAAACAAACAAATATAGTGACCCACTCCATTAGCCCTTCCCAACCATTCTCAATGGGCAGCCTGCCCCCTTAGTGTCAATGACTTCTAGTTACTGAATTATTTTTAATGGACCATATTTTTATTGGCATTAGTCTAAATCTCTGTTTCTGTGTTTCTTTTACTTCCAATATTATCTCTATCTCTTTTTATTATAAATTTCGATCCATAGAGGGTATATTTGGAATGCATCTGACCACATAACAGAGATACTATAACTATATTCTTTGAGTTTCTGAGGTAATTTCCTTCCAGACCCTCTGTGTTTCTTTCTCTGGATAATTTACAGTCTTGCATGACTCCAAACAGTGTGATGAAGACTTTGCTAACAGGTGGTTTCTCACTGATGAGCCTCCTGTACTGGGAGGCTAGCCAAGCTTTATTTATTTATTTATTTATTTTAAACAATTCTACTTTCTTAAATGGGATTCCTGGCATTTTAACAGCAGGGACTTCTGCCATAGAGAAAAATCTTATCACTTTATTTTTATTATTATCACAATGCTAAGCACAAAATAACAATCAATACTCGCTACACAGTGCAACCTTTTATAATTTAACAGGAGGACAAAATTTCCAATACCCTCCCCCCATAAAAAAACATAACATGGAGATAGCTCGTTTCAGTTGAAATGGACACTGCATACTGTGGCATACGTTTTGTGGCTCATTTTGCACCATCCTAAATCAAGAAGGAAGGGCAAAGGTGGTAACAAAACTCAGGTTCTTGCACCAACAGAATAGAACCTGGACTAACCTCTGTCCTCATTTCCATCCTCCATCCCCAGAACACCTCTCAGGAATCTTGCCATTTTCAAAAACCTTTTCCAAAGAACTTCATGCAATGCATTGAGTTTGGTCATCTCTCAACAATCCTGTGAAGCTTACAGAGTGGGTATTCCTGTCTTCTTTTAATAGATAATAAATTTGATTCTCAGAGAGGGAATAAGTTACATGCTCAGGTTACAGAAATCACAGCAGTTGAAAACTTTATATTCCGCGGGCAAATCGAGTACTCCTGGTACTTTAGCATAGTAGCCCATTTATTTTAAAAACCTAAACTGAAAGAATTTCTGTAGGCCTCCTCAGCTGTTGTACTATGGCGCATGTATGCAGTCTCATTCTAGCAGTTGGTTCACTGCTCCCCAAATGAGATACTTAGGCCAATAGGTCTCTCTCCAGACCAGGTGATGGGTAATTAAGGAAGATTTTGCAAGATGCAGTGAAAGTGCAGGGAAGATGAGCCAATGTCCATCTGGGTAGCTGCTGTAGCCAAATTATTTATGCTCATTAAGATGCATTCTCTTCAAGACTCAACATCTTCATCCATAAAATTAAGAAAGTAATAGCTACCACTTCAAAACAAGTTATAATGATTCAATGAAATAATGTTAATGAAGCACATTTTTACAAAGTAAAGACTAATCAAATATTAAATGTAATTGAGATGATTACCTACTGGTGGGAGGGGAGTCCTCGCTTAAGTGATCCATTTGAATTCTTTAATCCGTGTGCGTGTGTGTGTGTGTGTGTGTGTGTGTGTGTGTGTTGTGGAAGAAGTGGGCTACCAATTTCCTCCCCCTAAGAGTCCTTCAATGATCACCATTTTTCTATGCCAAAGACTAATTTATTTTAGTAAAATAATGACAGAAAGATGAAAGTTGTTATTTACCCTAACTTCTGTTCTTGAATGTGGCTTACATGCAGTTTTGCAGTATATAAAATGCTATTATGAGGCAATTTAATTATTGGATATCCTAAATAGATAAGGCAATTGTTTTTTCTCTGTGTTTAATATAAAGAAGACACTTTGTTTCATAGGCCAACATATCTGAACTAAGGAAGTAAAGAGGTGATTCTGGACCTGTAGGAATTAACACGTGATTATAAGTGGACAGCAGAGATCACAATATTTCCACTCGGAGAGATCAAGAAAAAGTGCAACACACAGACAGGGAGAGCAGAGCTCCTCCTAACTTGTCACTGGCTCTTCTCACCTTCCTCCCACTTGGCCTGCCTAACCTCGGTCAACTGTCTTCCCAGGCTTTCCCTATTCACAGAAACACACTCAGCGTGCAGCCTCTGTGCACCTGCCACTCTTCCCGAGAGCCAGAACAGATTCACCAGGACCTCCACTCATTTCAGAGCCATAGAGGCCTGAGTGGTAAGGTGACTCCTCCTTATCCCATCATTAATGATGTACATTACCCTAAACTGGCTGCTTTATTCCCTGGACCTCAGTTTTTCCATTCGTAAGATAAAGGTACAGAGCAGCGAATTCCAAAGTCCCTCCTAGTCATGACATTTTTAAATATTCTACGCAGAAAATCAATCTTCTTGGTTTCAGATTATAATTCTTGAAGTTGCATAGGAAAGTCTTATAAATGCTTTCAAATTCCTCAACGTGGGAGGACCCACCATTTCATACCTCAGACATGCCTCATCACTTGATGAAGTCCATTTAAGAAGTTACTCAAAGGCATGAGGGTGACGAGCTGCTAAAGAAACATGAGTGACAATTACTGTTTTAAATGACTTCTTTATATTAAAGATATGGAAACAAGATCATTAGTAGATTATCTGCAATAGTGTGGGCACAGTGCTTAATAATAAGCTGGCACTTAGAAAACACAACTAACTGTTCTCAGTAATGGTAATGGTGATAGTAGAGCACTAGTACTCATGAGGATGATATAGGTCGGGCTAGAGGCAAGTGAATGATTAACAGATGGGAATGAGAATGCAGTTACCCTGAATAACCATAGCCATGAGGTATATTCTTTGGGCCAGAATTTCAAACTAAATTTTCTAAGCATTACTAGAAATTTTATTTTTTAATATTTATATGCTAGGGTCATCCAGCTCTACATATACAAGGAATATGAAGCAGCAATTTTTATTAAGGCCCTACATTTTGTATGACTACTTAATGCTAATATATATATATATATATTTTAGAGACAGAGTCTCACTATGTCGCCCTTAGTAGAGTACTGTGGCGTCACAGCTCACAGTAACCTCAAACTCTTGGGCTTAAGTGTTTCTCTTGCCTCAGCCTCCCAAGTAGCTGGAACTACAGGCACCTGCCACAATGCCCAGTTATTTTTTATTGTTGTAGTTGTCATTGCTGTTCAGCAGGCCCAGGCTGGGTTCGAACCCACCAGCCCCATTGTATGCGGCCAGCACCCCAACCACTGGGCTACAGGCACCACGCCAATGCTAATATTTTTTACAGTCTGTCAGGAAATCTTCCTAAAGATGAATCTGTATTTGGAGCATTTGGGGATCATTACAAGAACGTTGACTGTGAAACAATAATAAACACATTTGTCCTTTGCTCTGGTTATTATGAATACAGATGTGCCTTAACATAGTACAGAGCTGAAACAATTTCTGAGGTAAGACAACTTGTTAATCTAGTATTCTTTAACATGCCTTTAAAATGTGATTATCAATAAAAAATAAACATCAAACACAATCTAGAACAATTTCATAAAAGAAAATATATGATCTAAATAACTAAAGCTGAATATTCTTTGAATTGCAAAAGAACAGAAATCCATTAACACAATTGTATCAAGAAGTCCTGAGCTTAAACCTATATAATGTATAGTGTGTCTGTGTAACATTGGGAAAGTTATCCAACATCTCCTTCACCTCTGTTGCTTCACTGATAAAATAAGATGAATAATAGTACCTACATAATAAGGTTGTTAGAAGCAGTATAGTATGGATTGAATTATGACCCTCTTCCCAAAATTTACCTGTTGAATCTTTAAACCCCAATGTGATAGTACTTGGACATGGGCCTTCAGCAGGTGATTAGGTTTAGACAAGGGCCTCGTGATGACATTAGTACCCTTGTAAAAAGAGACCAGAAAGCATGCTTTCCCTCTCTCCACCATGTAGGGACTGCAAGAAGACAGCTGTCTACAGGGCAGGAGGACAGCCTTCACTGGGAACTCAATTGGCTGGCACCTTGTTCCTGGAATCTCCGGCTCCAGAAGTGATAAATAATTGTCTGTTGTTTAAACTACCCAACCTATAGTATTGTTATAGCAGCCCAAGAAAAATGAGTACACACACACACAGAGAGAAGAAAGCTATTTGCTACTATTACATATTTATATATCACATGCTACTAGATATTATTACGTACCTAATATTTTAAATTAGACTCTTATTTTTCTATGCATGAAGTTTATGAAGATATTCTGTACCCAGTGAATATAGATTGATTATTTCCTAACATATTAGCTTTGGTTGAACACAATTCTGCCTTAAATCATGAAGGGATAATTCCTGTTTACTTGTTTTAGAATTGGGCTTTTCTACTTACTTCTGGCCTAAACTAACCACATTAAAATGTGTCCCCTCCCTTTTTTTTTACTACAGTAGAAAAGTAACTATTGTAGTCCCATCTTTATACCTTAATTACATCAACATCGAGATGATGGATCCACTGATAGTTCACTTTTCATGACATGATCCTCCACCTGAGTAAAAGCAGAACAGAGCAACCACCAAATAGAAAAATAACTTATTGACACAAAAAGAATTCTAAACATGAATTTTGGTCACTAAGAAAATACATAGAATCTTCATCTGAAATACTAAGATGAATCCATAAATACTTGTGATGATTTAGGTGCTACTGTTTAGAAAGCAAATATAAACAGTAATAGTCATCGGTGCATATATATAATCCTAATTCTCTCCCAGCCCAACTCAAGTTGTCATGCTGTGTTGCTGTATATTAAAAGTCTATATTTCAATCTTAAAGTATTTTGAGGTTAAGTGACTTGAATGTGATCATTTGTTCTTTACGTGACTAAAGTTTACATTTTAACACATAAAATCCAAATAATGTAAGAATGAATTCACTAAACAAAGTACCAACTATTACTGTCATGGCCAGTTTGTCATTAATTTCTTAAACAAAAGCATAATTTCAAGATGGATAATGGATGATTATGTGTCATTTCAGTAGAGAAAAATCCAGAGCTTCAGAGAGTTCACCAAAGGAAGAACAACAGCTCTACAATTATATTGTCATCCTGAGATATAATAGCAGAGTATGTTCTGAATTGTGTTTTTATATAAACCACAGAATTCACTTTTTGGCCATTCTACATTCAAAATACAGACAAGCAGGAGAAAACAGAAAGAGAAAGAAAAAAAAATGCAAGATTGGAATATAAGAATTGTGAGCAAAAACGAAAGATTCATGCTATGTACTTGTAGTTTCTTTCACATTGAAGAGGAAAAAATGTATAGATGTAAATTATTATTGGTACATATGAAAGATCAATGGTGTTTGTGGAGACAGTGGTGGCTAAGTGTATAATATGGCAGCAAAGGTGTTAAGGTAAGACATAAAAAACATCCCCCTGCCTCCCTCCACGCTTCAGCTTACAAAAAGAACTGCCGGACGGTGGCCAGCCCTGAGTTATATGCATAAAGGCCGAAAGTGAAGAGAAGGAGATGTCTCATGAGAGACGCACCTGTTGCTGGTGGTACCAAACATATTGCTCTCCATCTTTTAATGTGGTTTTATTGTAATCCAACTGATGAGCTTTCACTGTGAAGATCCATTTTGTCAGAAATGTCAGTATCAGAGGCAGAAGAAAAAATAGGATGCCTAGGGAGACGGTAAGACTCAGAATATCATAAAGGGTACTAAAATATCATGATTTTTTTCAAGGTGTGTGAAAAAATACAATATACTTAGGAAGCCCTTTAGATTAAAAAAAGATACTGGTATGTGCTCCAAAGGGAAGAGCAGAGTTGCTAACATCATAGCAGAGTTTCTAGCTTTTCCAGAGAGAAGGACCTGCCAGGGGACCAGATGAAAGTGAGTTTTATCTCCTTGAAGAAGGTGGTGAAACCAAATAGCTCCTGGAAATAGGTCTTTGGTATTTACATATGGGTCATCCTGCTTCTCTACTCTGTCCAGTTCTAGAGATCACAGGTCTGCCCTAGAGTAGAAAAACACCCAGACTGTCACTTCAAACCCCTTCTCACTCCTAACCTCAAAGAAATGAGCAGGCTTACTCTTGAGGCTTGACCTGCAAACAGACATATTTTGACCTCAAGGTGTTCTCTTAGGTCCTTGAACATTCCATGTCAATTCAGTGCTAGCTAAAAATCCACTGCCCATCAACACAACCTTCTCATATAAAATTAGAGAAGGTTGAAAAGGAGACTTGTAGACTGAGGCATGCTTCTCAAAAATTCACTGACTCTAAAATATTGTGTGGTCAGTAACAAGGGCGTATGCTAACTAATAAATATCAGGGTCTTTGACAGAATAGAGAGAGAGTTAGGTTGCAAGAGAAAAGCTGGCATCTAAAGATAAAGACTTACTGAGCACCCCCCCCCCAAAAAAAATGGAGCTTAGGATTCCAAAAGGAAAAAGAATGCTGCAGACAGAGTTATTTTTAGCCTCCTACAGCTGTGCCTACACACACCCTGCAGCAAGTTTGCTGAAGATCTGTATTAAACACTGCTGTCCTATTTAGTGTGTGTATGTGTCAGTGTCCAATTATACAAGTGGGTTTTTGATGAAGGGATCATTTAAAGAGCTGTGGATAAGGCTAAGGAAACCAAGGAGGAGTGTTGCAACAACAAGGGACTTGAGTAGAAACCTGTTGCCACCTCTGGGCCATGGGAGCAAGGGGAGGAAAAAGTGTAACCAGACTCCACAGCTGGAGCCATGGGAAGGGGCCTGCCTTACATACCTGAGAGCCACTTGTGGGAATCTGAGCAGCAAGGGAGTGAGGGAAGGGGAGACAAACAGCTGGCCTTTCTCTTCTCTCACCTGCTGATCACCTATTCTTGTTCTATATTAACTGAATACAACAGAAAGTCAGAGCCAGAATCACCCCCTTACCAAGGCAAAGGCAAGTAGTTGACAGGGGTCAGAGAACTTGGATGGGCCCATTAAATGTGAGTAGAGGGCCAAGGGCATGCACTCCCTTCACACCCAGCAGCAGGAGAGTGTGAGACGGTAGGCTCTTTGACTCCATTGTTGTTCCACTTTTTTTTTTAATTTCCCATAAGCAAGTTGGAACCTCCCTCCCCTCCCATCCATTTTAATAATGTAATTTTAGATGCTTTGGTGTTATCATAAAATTTTTTCCTTTGGCTAACTCATGTCTAGGCAGTTCTAGATTAAGCAAAAATTTTTTCCACCATTTAAAATTTAAAGTCTATTTTGTGTTTATTCATTAAATACCCTACCTTCCCAAGGTAACTTACTGTAGTGATTCTATGTTTTTTCAAATTGGATGGTGGGAGTTTGGGCAATAAATATATTTAATCTACCCTTGGATCTTTCTTTTTCATGAAAAGAATAAAATATGCAATGTAACACTAAAGCTAGGTCGAAGGAGAAAATAATCCATGGCAGACCCTTTATCACAACTACAGTCGAACTATTGACTAGAGGTCTACACGAATCTAAATGAATTAAGTATGGTAAGCCAAAACTACAGTCAGCAATATATGTATTTGTGTCAAAGAATAGAACCGTGGTTAATAAAAAGTTTGAAACGTTTGAAAACTGACCTTTTCCTTAAATAATTTTATTGTATTAATTTTATAATAATAATTTTAATTTTATTTTTTCTAAAGGCACATCAAGCTTATGATCATGTTATAGCAATAAATTGAATAATTTTAAACAAGTACTCCCCCAAATCTAAATATTTTTTAATATTCATTGTTTGGCAATTTACATATAAATTTGTAATAGAAAATTCATTTCTGTTGTTAATGTTATTTTATAATGGGCAGGAAGTGTAAGTACTTGGGTTCTGATTGTTGCAGAACAAGTGGTTTTTTGTTCACTGAAGTTATGGTATGTTTTTATAATATGTAGATAAAAAGAAAAAAATTCTCTATGTCCTTGTTGAGTTTAAACCCACATATTATTAAAGCCTGCTGCTCAATACCTCAATGCAAATTGCTGTTATGAGTAATTTTCTTGGAAGATGTGGGTGTTGAATGGTTTGCCAAATGCTTCTGATTGTTATTTTCGAGTGTAGTCCTGTTGGTGGAACATGATTTACTTGATCGTTTTTAACAAGCCACCATAGTTAAGATGTTAATGAAAATGTTAATGTTACATCTTACTCTTAATATAGATCACCTGTGTGCCCACGGGTTCTTATGTCCTGAGTGATTTTTTTCACTTTTCCATAAAAAAACTTATCTCTTGCCTCCACCCACATTTTTGGCTATAAACTTTAAATGTGTTGCAATTTCTCTGTTGAAAAACCTGTGCCACATAGCTTTAGGGTTTTAAGAAAATGCCAATACTGAAACCATACTCTGTCAACCTATTCTGCACACTGATTATAATGTAGCTTTTCCTGTCACATGATCTTCACCTTCACCAGTGCCTGATTACATTGTGTCTCCCTGAAAGTCAGCTTAAAAAATAAGGGTGAACTTAACCTCTCTCCTGAGAGCATGAAGGCAGTCAAGGTTTTAGTGTGTCTACTGGCCATTTGGCATGTTAGAATAGGATTGTGTTTTATTGGTGATTTTTAAGACTTCTTAAAAACGGGAGCCATTTGAAGTGGAGCCCATAAGTGCTATGTGATGGGGGATCACAGTCTGAATATCTGGTGGATTTGAAATCAAACTCTCAGAGATCTAGAAATATTATTTTCTAATTCTATGAGTGAAAACTAAATAACTCCTCAGAAATTTATTGAGTATAGATAAATAAGGTAGCGTTCAAATAAAAAAGATGACCTATGATTAATGATAGGTCAGATTAATGATAATCCAACATTACAGCTTCTTAACTTAATGCTTTTTAAAATGTGACTTTTTTTTTTTAAGGCAAGTATTAAACAAAGTTTATTGAGGAACAGAAAGGGTTACAGAGCAAGACATAGGCTTACAGAGCAAGATAAAGCTTTACAAAGCAAGATCCTTCCTTTGCCAAGCAGCAAAAGGGCCTCTGTAATACCACAAAAGGCAAAGAGGCCCAAATAGTTCTTTTTGAAAGTGTGGGATTTTATAAAGTGTTTTAGGATTTAAAAGGCACTCTTTTAAAATTGCTCCCAATTAAAATTTTTTAATTGAGAAACTCAAGTCTCAATGACAACTCATTTTGAAAAATATTCATTATAATTAAATTCTAGGCTAAACAAATAACTTATATATATTCCTGTAGTTGTTACTATAATGAAGTACTTGAATACTTAAATTTTCCTTTTTCCTGTAGCAAACATTTTAATTTAATAAACTACATCCGAAAATTTACTTCCAATCTTGACTGGAAGTATCAACCCAGTCCACATTCTAATTTCACACCAATAGCTCTGCCTCTCCGTGAATGACAGTGAGTGGCTGGATTTAATTGGAATGTGTGTTTATATTTCACCTGACTGTCCCACAGAGTTGTCAAACGAGACTTTTAATTACAACAGACTAATTAGTATTGCAAAAAATGTTCACCTATGTAATGTTTTGACATAAATTATTAATTTCCTATTCATCAAAACAGAGTAAAATAAATCCTTGAGCAAAGACAAGCTTGAGTGAGATAGACCTATCAGTTTCAAATTTTGGTCTTAAGATTTATAAGACTTTGGGGCTCCTAATTTCCTGCACTGGCTTGAGACAAATGCCATAAACTTCCGATCACTTTGCTGATGTTAATGGTTAATGGATTTGGCCAATAATTTGTTGGTAGTAAATTAAGTAAACCTAGGAAAAACAATATAGATTTCAAGCATATGGGCAACTACTGTATGAGGTACTGTAATAGTATTACTGTCATTGAAGAGAAATATTTAGTTACTACACAAAGGAAATCTTATAATAATTCATTGTCAGTATTTAAATAATATTTTGGTTTTGCTAGGAGGCTTGCTGAGTGTAAAGGATTCAAAGTGATGACAAATATGGAAACTGATCCCCATACTATGGTCCTTTGTTAGAGAAAGTTTTAACTCATCTCCCATGGGCAATTTATCATTCTTATTTGCCCATAGCAGTACTAAAATAGGTTAGAAAGTGCTGACTCTTCATTTTTTTATGAATTCACTAAATCTTGAACTCCAGTGCTGTGTCTGACGTAGTGCTACCATCCCCACATAAGCTCGCCATCACAGTTAACTCTCACAAAAACCCTTCGAGAAAGGAAATGTCTCCAGAGTAGCGGTGCAGACACTGAGGCAGAGAGATTTCAGTTTACCCAGAATAATGAAACTCTTGCTCCTTGGGAGTAGGGAGTAGAAGGGGAAGAATTGGGAGCACAAATCAGGAACACAATAAAAAACGCTTATTTTACCAAAGTAATTGACTGAGGTTAGCTCCCCAGATGAGAAAACACAGTGCCATGTACAAACACTGATTCGATCAAAGTAATCACTCGCAAAAGCTGAGCGGAACCGTGAGCACTGTTGCTTGGTTCAACAAACAGATATTTAGTGTGTACTATGTGCCAAACAGTCTGCTAGAAACCGAATTTATAAAAAGTCAGTAATCTTTCAAAACCAGCTCAGCTTTTTCTATCCCACTTGATGTTTATACCTTCTAGTAAATTTTTGGCTGCAGCTTAATAAAATTACTTAAAGATAGTTTGCTAGAAGGAAAAGGAAAATTTAAGTATTATTTAAATCTCACTACAGTAACTACTACAAGGATATATGTAAGTTATTTGTTTAGCCTAGAATTTAACTAGAGTGACTATTTTTCAAAGTAAGTCATCATTGAGACTTAAGTTTCTCAATTAAATAATACCTTCTGACAAGAGGTGTAAACATCAAGTGGGGTAGAAAAAGCTGAGCTGGTTTTGAAAGATTACAAGCAGCTAGTCAAGAAAAAAACCCTATAATGGGAAGAACAGAGCAAGTAATGTGTAGGGGCTATAGAAGTTTGCCATTTCTGAGGCCAAAATTATAGGCAGGGAGTGACTGAAAATCAGATTGAGGAGACAGCATGCTTCCAGATTTGCATGGCTTTCTATGCCACGTTAATACTGATGGAAGGATTTTAAACAGAGGAATGATTTGGTTAGATCTGCCATTTAGAAAGATCACTCTGGCTCATAAAAAGACTGAATTTAGGTCAAAAAGATTGGAGGCAAGAAGGTATATGGAATGCAGTATTTCAGATGAAAAGCAGAGAACAAATTCAGTAAGAGTAGATATGAAAAAGGAAGAAATTTGAAAGAAATATATATTTGGCAAGTATACTTGGGAGTCTAGGATAACTTTGGTTTCTGCCTTGGAATAGTTTCATGACCTAAAATGGGAATTCTCAGAGGAATGGAGGGTGGATGCTGCAATAAGTTTTATTATGAATGTATTTTGTTTCAGGTGCTTACAGATCCCCAGTGAAGCCACCTGGTGGGCAGTTGGGTCTGAGTTTGACTCTCGGGGAAGCAGCCCATGCTGGAGACACAGATTAGGCAGCAGAATACAGAGGATTGCCAAATCCACTTAGACCCTGGAAAAGATTAACCAGTAAAACTGTGAGAAAGAAGAGTCAGAGATCATAACAAAAGGCTGAGAGCAGGAGATTGGGGGATAATGCCAAAATTTAAGCTGGTGGTTAAACATTTATTTGCTAATAAATCTCCTCATTGTTTCAGCCATTAACCGCAAAATGGTCTTCAGTCATTTGGACACTGTAAAAATTGCTCACTAGCTCATATAAATTTTATGGTTGTACAAAAGGCAAAATCATTGATCAATGTTTCATAGCAATGTGTATAAGGCCCCTAAATCCCCCAATTTTTGAGGTTAAAATTACTTTACTCTTTTAATTTAATTGGATATTATGTAAAAACCAATTATAAATCAATACATTCATAGTTTTCCCTTTTGATGACATTTTATTTCTTCATTATAGAACAATGACATCTGATTGGCATTAAATATTAGGATTTAATATGAACAGTCAAATGATCCTATCTGTAGGACTTCTGTGCATCCTTGATTAGAACATTAGGACCCTTCCTAAATATTTAAATTTGAACAAAAGTATGATAGAAACTAATTTATTTGTGAAAATCCTTGAATTTGAAGGGTTTCGTGAGTTTTTGTCCTATGATTAACGTAGAAAATCCCGCCCAGCTCATGCATAATCTTTCTGTTTTGTTCCCATGTGGCACTTGCTGCATTGCACTAAAAGACCTCTGTTTTGATTCATAAAACCACATGAATTGAAATGCAATTGCTGCCAGCTCTGTACTTCAATTTACAGTCCTGCTATAGTACTGATGTAGTGACTTCCTAAGTTCCAAGCACTGTTATCTTGTGATTTGGATTCAGGCCCAGGAGAATTGAAGGTCTGTTCCTCAATTAATTCAACTGCTAAGTGTTCTAGACAATTCGTGGGTTGTGTCCACTTAGTCCCTTGTAAACCACTTCCCTCCCAGCCTTTCACTTCATCCTTCGTGACTTGTGCATAGTAGAAAATCCCCCTAAATCCTTTTCTTACTCTGATTGCATTGAGCATTGTCTGAAAGGAATGGCTCTCATTATTCTTCTTTGATAATTTACATTTTAATTCTAGTTCCAAAACAGCTGGTCTCCACTTTGAAAAAGAGTACAATAAATCCTTTGGATACACCTCCTTCGTTTCTCCTTTTCCAAAGCGTTATGTACTCCAAAGTACCTTTGAAGTGGAAGGCATTCTCAGAGAATTTAAATGGACATTTGTAGATCATCCGCAGACAAGAAACTTAAAGGATTTATGAGAATTTTTTTATCCACTAAGTCTGATGTATCCTTTTAATACATACTACGCAAAGAAAGAACACAAAGTATTATGTACATTAGTTAATAAAAGCATTTTATTATCTTTCTGTTGCAAAATATTTTTTTCAATATATTCAAGAGTCCTTTATCCTTTTTAAAATCCACACCAGCTACAGAAATGGTGAATACAATCAGCAAAATATGTAAAGTTGCATCTTTCTTTTCCAAAGTCTTATCGCAGTGTTATCTTTCCAATAACTCTAATTACTTGCATCATTACTTGTATGGTTATGTGTTAAAATCATATGATCAGATCATTTTAATATATATGTGATAATCTTGAGCCAAGCCATAATATGATTATGTGTTGAAAGTATCATTTATGGTCATGTATTAAAATGATTATACATTACCTTACTATGACGTGGCTCTTATTTAAGAGTGTTACATAGATGTTCCTACCCAAGTACTTTTGAACTGGTTAATTAGTGATACGATAAGTGTTTCCTTACAGCCTGTTTCGTTACTAAAAGGATGTGAATTGGCTGTCTCCCACAACTGTGTAACAAGCTCTTCACGGTATAGAACCGCAGCGTCTTTTCCTTTGTACTGCTAACGAGGCTTACCACAGTAGGCGCTCAGAACCAGTTCTTAACAAACATCTGCTGAGTGTGGAGGAGGTGTTCGCGATGGATAGGTTTGTTTCCTGTTAAAGGCACCTCCTAATGCCAACCCTCTATGACATCCAGATTTTCCTTATCTGTCCAGCATTTTAACTACCGAAGTCTTTGCTGAATGAATAGCTAGCCAAGATGATTAAATGCCTTATATAAAAGTGTAAATTAATGTACTGTCTTCTCAATCAACCATAAAATGGAAACAGTCTCAAAGACAATTAAATTTATCCCCTTATTTTGTAGATTAGAAAACTGAAGCCCAGAGTCAAAGGACTTTGCCAAGGAGTTATATAAAGTGCTTGACCTAATTGTCACATTCTTCATTTTATCCTTTAAATCTTAGAGACTGAGTAGAAACCTTATTTATACACCACCAACGATGTCATCATAATGTCTGTATATAATTTCAAAAGTTTCAAGTTTCAAATGTTGTTAAAAATTAAGTAATAATAAAAATTAGTAAATTTTTTAAATGTAAAATGAATTATTATTATTACTATTTTTTTTTTTTGCAGTTTTTGGCTGGGGCTGTGTTTGAACCGGCCACCTCCAGCATATGGGGCCAGTGCCCTACTCCTGTGAGCCACAGGTGCCGCCCTGTAAAATGAAATTTTTATTAGTGTTGGTATAGATTTTTCCAATAGGAAGTCTATTTTTCTTCTATTACTAGGTTATTTTGTAAATAATTTCATAATGTGGTTATGCCAAATTTGAAATATGGTCTCATATACGTACATCCTGTGTTTTGAATGCATGTACACCTAGATTTTATGAAGATGATACGTTACAGTAAATCTGACAACCAGAGAGCCTTGTCTCTATAAGTTTTTTCACTCCATCTTGAGGACTGTGACATGAGCCCAGAAATGACTTGAATAAGTGCCACTCACTCTAAGCCAATAGCACTTTTCTGAGCAGAATTGTCCCGATGTGCATTGGCCTAAACCGGGGCTCCTTAGCTCAACAGAGGGAGTAGATTCTCCATATACATATACAACCTTCTCTTCACATCTGACTATCTCTGAGATCCACAGTTTTGGAAAGGCAATTGCAATTGTCCAATGTCCTACCCTAACTCTATTTCCAGAAAAAGGATGCTGAGTAAAACCAATTGTGTTATTCAATTTATGGTTATTTAAATTATTGCAAAATCTGCTCAAAAGTGGCTGCTTTTATGTGTATCAAGTGTTTTGTAAAGGTAAAAATAGCCCCATATAATAAAGAAACTCTAAGCAATTTTTACTTTGAAATATTTTTAAACATTAAAAAAGGGTATTCTCAAGGTTAGATATGCACACATGTTCCACTTACATCCTTATTTAAAGACTTCTTCCATAAATATCTGTATCTACAATTAACTATGATACTTCTGCCATGGGAAATTCAAATTGAGTTTGCTTTAGCAAAATACGATGCTCTCTTATTATCATGAACCTGCCCTAAATTACCTTCTTCCTAATATTTGAGATACTTTGTATATGTAACTGCAATAACAATACCACAGTCTCATGCCTACTGTGAGGTCCCTGCAATTGTGCCTGGACAATGATACTTAATGAAACCTGGTTCTGACGATACCTATAGCCCATCCCTTAAGATGTAGTTTGTGTTCCAGCCTTGTCGAAGTGCCAGTTGTTAAATTTCTAATTCTTTGTGACTCTAAACAACATGAAATGATTATAGGAATAAACACCTAATCTCAAATGCAAATACTGATGAAGCAGAACAAACAACTACCTGACCCCGAGAAACTCATTAACTTAACTTTTCTTGTATGGTATTCTTAACTTTTAAAGAAGAACATCGCTCTTTCTGAGCCATATGGTTGCTCATGCCTGTAATCCCAGCAATCTGGGAGGCCGAGGCGGGTGGATTGCCTAAGCTCACGAGTTCAAGACCAGCCTCCAGCCTGAGTAAGAGGGAGACCCCATCTCTAAAAAAAAAAAAAAAAAAAAAAAATAGCCGGGCATTGTGGCAGGCACCTGTAGTCCCACCTACTTGGGAGGCTGAGGCAAGAGAATGGCTTGAGCCCAAGAGTCTGAGATTGCTGTGAGCTATGTAGCCCCTCTCTACCAGGTGTGGTAAAGTAACACTCTTTCTCAAAATAAATAAATAAAAAACACTGCCATTTCCTATGATACTCCCATTGATTATGCCTAAGAATAATAATCAAGTCATATCTAATTGATATATGTAACATATTTTTTTCTTAGTCTAATGATCTTATGAAGCACTATCCTGTCCATTATACTATTTCTGGAGTAGTCAAACAATGTCATCCTTAGTTTAATGGGACAGTTAAGATTAGCCCAATTTTTAAAATTCCAATGTATTAACAGTATCTATTATTAAAATTAGAAGGTAACAGTACCATTTCCCATGAGAGTATGTAAAACAAAAGAAAAAAATCAAAACTCACAGTTTCTTATATCATAAGTCCCATATTTTAGTGTGAAGTGAGAAAAATCTCATGGAGTCTTTTTGAGAAAAAGAGAACAGTGTTTAATCATCCAAATTATAATCCTCAGAATATTTTCATGATCATCCATTTATAAGAAAGAGAAAATATTTGGGTCTCAGCATCTCCTACCAGTAGCCCACCAGAGTCCTAAGTTTTGAAAAATCACTGGAAAGACATCTGTGACAATAAACATAGCAAAGGGATTAGAAGCAAAAAATCTATGCCATTTTTTAAGTGCCAGAGTAACAGATTAAATGTGTTCTCCAACAGCACATTTACACAAAAGTTACAGTTTCTCTTGAGAAAATTATTTCAGTTGTGGAGACCGAACAAAAGGAGCAATGTAATTTGTCCCAGTTCAACAATAGAACAGGATTGAAAAGCCTGGCCATCTTTTCCTTCTGGAAAGGGAATACTGCCCTGGTAATATTGCTTGAGAAAGTTAGTTTGTGAAACATACAGTATAGATTCTACAATTACTCAACGTGGTACACAAATTTTTTCTGAGATTATTAGAGGCAAAAGAAAAAAAAACGGAATCACAACTGGTATACTACAAAACTACCAAACTAGTAGCTTAGTCAAAAGTCTCCAGTTTCAAATATGCTGTAACTTGTGAGAAATCTATGGATCCCACCCATGGATGTTCTTAAAAGGAAACATATAATATTATCTTTACACAGTCTTCATGTATTTAAGGCCTTTTAAAAGTATGGATCTTATAATTTTGAAGATATTTTATGATTTCATGCTGAACCATGGAAATATGGAGTACATGCCAGGTGATGGCAAATCACAGTCCAAAGCAAATGGTACTGTCACCTGTGTCTGTAAAATAAAGTTTTATTGGAACTCTGCAGTACCTATTTGTTTACATGTTGTTTATAGCTGCTTTCTTGCTACAGCTGCAGAGCTGAGTAATTGTGACAGAGACTGTATGAGGCCCACAATGCCTAAAAAATTTTATATTCGGCCATTCAAGAAAATAGCTTGCCAATTCCTACCACGTGATATTAACTATTGAAATATTAAATATTTTGATGTAACTCTGTAACTCTTTAAAATTAGAAATAAATAACAAAAAATGTGTTTTGATCTTTCAAAGATAACCTATTAACTTATACATATGTACACACACATATGTATATATAAACACAGAACTGATTTTCAATAAATGCTTACTAAATTAATTTGTGGAATCATGATGTCCATATGGCCTAGAAATCAGAGGAAATTAAATAAAAATTAGTCCTCATTCTTTTGCTTTATTCTCCAATGCCAATGTTCTTTTAAAAATGTGTATTTAGCACACTCATGACATAACCCCAATAGAAGTGCCTATTATTTACTGTCTGATTACATTTCTGCGTGGCTTCTAACTCTCACGCCATCCCCATCAGTATCACCTACTTCCACTCTTTGGTATTGATATTTTCATGAGTGTGTATAAAAATGTCTGCAAAAAGGGCAGCGCCTGTGGCTCAAAGGAGTAGGGTGCTGGCCCCATATGCTGGAGGTGCTGGTTTCAAACCCAGCCCTGGCCAAAAACTGCAAAAAAAAAAGTCTGCAAACACAGACTCCCAGGGAGCTCCTTAATCTCCCACTCTAAATAGGTTGCTGTCTCTGTGCCATCCCAAATGTAGAAATTTTAGACTTTCTGTTATCTCCCCTCAAATTTGTCTTCCTAATATTAAAACATCACATTCTTCTACTTTTCTCCAAAAGGAGCCCTTCGTTGCAGACAACCTGCAACCTCAGTGCTTTGGCTGTTGTCCTGCCCAGGTGCTTTTCCAAACTCAGCTATTTGTGAATCCCACTCCATGTGCTACTTTCCATATGAAATGTTTCACTTCTGCACAAGGTGACAATCTCTCTCCTCTGAATTTGCATAGCACTTATAGGACATACAATTCTTTATCATTTACGCTTTGTGCATTGTATTATGCTTTATGTTTCCAGTGTCAACAAGAAGGAGAGCAATATGAGGTATATTTGATATTCTATAGCACAACATGGTTATATACCTAGAAGGAAATTAATCACTTTCTTGTTTTTTAAGGCTCTTTTATCAATCCTTTGAAATAACATTTTACTTTATATCTGAGGTTTAGTGATATCCTAGTAATTAAAAGCCCACATTTGAATATAATTACAAGAACACTATACAGAGTTTAATACATATTTGAATTATTTGTTGGATTGTTATTCATATTTTTAATAATTAACTTGAGTAACTGCAAATCTGGTAGGTAGATGTATAAATAAAAAAATGGCTCCATGTTAAAGTAATTTGCATTATAAATTGAATAATCTAAAAGCAAAGTGAAATGGAATTCAAGAAAAGATGTTTTAAGAAAAACAACAGTAATTCAATACTTCATTATAAGATAAAAATATTAATTGTTCAGTTCAGCACTCATAGCACAGTGGTTAGGGCGCCAGCCACATACACCGAGGCTGGAGGGTCTGAACCCAGCCCAGGCCAGCTAAGCAACAATGACAAATGCAACAGAAAAACAGCTGGGCATTGTGGTGAGTGCCTGTAATCCCATCTACTTGGGAGGCTGAGGCAGGAGAATCGCTTGAGCCCAAGAGTTTGAGGTTGCTATGAGCTGTGATATCACAGCACTCTACTGAGGGCGACATAGACTCTGTCTCAAAGAAATATATATATATTTTTTCCTGAATTATCTGATTGTTTGAAAATGTTCACTAAATAACATTATATAAAGAAATTTAAAAAATAATAGTTTTGTTTTTTCTTGAAGATATATGCCTAGATAAAAAGAAAACAGCCTTGAATAATGCCAAAACTACAATCATTCAAATGTCTGGCAAATTGCATGTAATGCAAAATTCAGTAGAGCATTACACTAAGTCTATAAATATATGAAAAGTGCATTAAATATTTTAGTGAAAGCAATATTAGCATGAAGTGGTACGCTGATTAGCCATCTCACAGATGACTCAAGATCATCGTGAAACTGGTCCAATTCACTTATTGAATTGTTAAGAGATTTAGACCATCATCTCTGAAAAGCAAAATGTGTGTTATACTATTATTTAATTTATTTTAGTACCATGTTTGTTGTTTCTTGGCACTTGACCTTGTTTATAACAACATCTGCTGTGGGGAAATAGTCAAAGAAAACATTCACATTGAAAATGGAATTATTTTTGTGACTACTGCCCTCAAATGTGGATTTGTACTTTTCTGTTTAGATTGTTTTTAAAAATTTAGTTTGGAGTACTAAAAATTTAGTTTGGAGTACAAGGGATCAAACTAATTGTACATGAAATTCTCTAAGAGTCAAAGAAAATGACAGTTCAAATTACATTTCACACAGCATTATTAGATTAGGTCAATGAAAGTGTACTCTGTTTCTACGATTGTTTTCCGATGTTCTGAATTACCACTCTCTTGTGATTTAACACACTACTGAATAAGATACAGATAAATCTACAGGGATTAAGAAAGTATAATTAATCTTTAGAAGGTTTTATAAAATTCTCAAAAAAATCTGCTTTTACAACCTCAAAAATTAGAGTACACTGTAAGTCAAATCAAAGTCAAATTCCTTGTCATAGTCAAGAAGACCCACGTGGCCTGATACGAGTCTTGTGCTCTTACTCACTGGCTTGTTACCCTCCACTCTCTTTGTTAGACTACAATATCAGTGGTCTGGCTCTCTCAGATATGCCAGGCTTCTTTCTCTTTTTGAAGCTATGCCCTCTGATTTGGAAGCTCTTCTTTCAGATATCCCTGTCACTGCCTACTTCTCATGCCTCCAAAGGCAACCTATCCCACTCCAGCCAAGCACATACTTTTATTGTACGGTATATTATTCCCTACTTCATTTATTTGTGTCTGAAATGTTTACTCATTTAAAACTTTATTTGTTAATTTCTCCCACTGCTAGAATGGTAGCAGAATTTTATGGTTTTCTCTTATTATTCTCCACACTCAGAAAGACACCTGCAGTATATTAGGGACCCAATAACCACTTGTTAAATACATTTAAAAAATGAATCATGGCCAGGATATAAGAAACGCTTAGGGCACATTAGCATGATATTCAAGTGACAGAGCAACAGAGAACAAATCCTTCCCAACTAAGAACATCTTTTGCCACACGGTATTATTTTAATTCTTTCAGATCATTTAAAATTTCAGATTATCAAATAATATAAACCACATCTAAGAGAAAGCGTATAAAACATCTTATTATAAAAGATCTGCACTTACAAGTGTTGATTCCTGGTGTGCAATTAAGATTTTTCCCCTGTATTTATGGTTCTAAATAAAGATATTTCAGGGAAAGACAATATGTACAATCAATTTTTTCACCAATGAATATGGAAAACATCATAAGAAATTGTTTCATCTACTCAGCCATAACATAGTCACTCCAATTCTGAGGGTGAGTAAACATCTCCATCTAAAGAATTAGGACATACTAATGCCATCCACGCCATTCTCCAACAGAATGATGACATTAGAATTCTTTCACTCTCTACATAATGGTATAGTTTCAGTTTTAAGAGACTAGGAGTATGTTTCTCTTCAAATATTCAAGCATGGCTTCTGCTTAATTTCTTTCCTCCAAGATGCTCTTCATGCCTTTCAAATATTTGTCAACTAAAGACTCTATAATTCTAAGCAGTGTGGGTGCAGGTGAAGCTCTACTGAACACAGTCACCATGGCAACACCCAATTCTTATTTAATTTGCTGTCTCCTTGGAAGAAGAAACAAAAACAAACAAACAAAACAAACAAACAAACAAAGAAAAAAAAAAGAGGGATGTAGGTAGAGAAACAGGAAAGGAAGGCACACAAGACTAGTAAGGTAAGTGGGGAAAGAGGCCCAGACACAGAGGCCCACCGCCTTACTAGCTCACCTCCTGTTAGCTAGAAATGTGAAAGTTGGGGAAAACACAAAAGGAAAATGATTTCTGACAAAATTTCAGGGTGCTGTGGATCAGAAAAAGTGTTTGACCTGAATATTTTTGTTGGATCTCCCTTCTACATAGAACCAATTTTAAACACAGACTCAATCAATCTGGAGGCATCAGTATGGATAGTTCAAACTCAGGGAAAATCTCCTTGGCTTTCCAAGTCCCTTGAGACTGGGTACATGTCCCCAGAGTTTAAACTTCTCTCCAGAGAGATCCAAACCACAGGAATGGCCCTGGAGCAGGAGCTTTGTGATTCCTGGACCAGGTTTCGTCTCAGTACTTTCCAGCAGTGCAGCTGGCAGAGAGCTGGCTGGAATGACCCGGAATTCTGAGCCCTTCCCTGTTTTATGTTCATGTGAAAGTCGCTGTTGAGTCACAAAGTTGTGCAGGTGTGACTGCTGCCTCACTCCACCCTGAACTGAGAGCACAGGAATGCAACTGGAATAGGCAACAGAGAGTCAGAATGAGATGGGTCTTCAGTGGCACCTCTCACCAAGGGCTAAGTCTGAGACTAAATTACAGGGTGTTCTGCCTGGTTCCAGTACTAACTATTCTAGGAAAGTCACTTAATTGTCCTATTCCAGTTCACTTATATGTACTCCATTCACAATATCTGAACTTGGCAGCAACTCTTCCCCATCAACCATACTCTAATTCATATATAACCAGCAAATCTTGAGAATTGATGCTCCTTTGGGGATGGCACAGAGGCTTAGAAGCAAAAAAATACATTCCACAGTACACAATGTCCATTTGTCTATTTAAAAAATGAATGAATTAATTACACAAATAATTCATTAAGTGGCATTTTTTTTATGTTTCCATATAAGTCACAAATCCCTTTAAGTCAATAATTAACAGGGCTATAAAGAGCTAATCTATCACATAAACTATACAAATACTAGGAAGTAAAAGAAAAATATTTTCTAAAAAATCAGTTTACCCATTTTCCATAGTGGCAAACTTTTGGTTCTTATTACAAACGCTCACGCTACTCTTCGAGAAGGGGCTGAAATAGGCAGTGAGAATGTCCAAGATTGTGTGTGGTGCAATGCCTTCTGAACTTCTAATTCTGAGATTAACCACCTCATTTAATGTGGTCCTACTGGGAAAAAAAAAAAGAAATGAAAATCATGAAATTAGTTACTGACTTTGAAAGCTATAACAACTTAAACAAACAAAAACAAAAATAAAACTGCTCAGTTTCACCAAAGGTTCCTCAACACTCTTTAAGACAAGGTGTCCCAAAAGTTATCAGAGATAGGAAGAATGGGAAATTGTAGCCAATGTACCTTTAGTTAGAAAATATTCGTTATGAAATTTTACAAAGAGGAGGCCAACGCGTAGAGATATTTTGTAAAATTTTGCAATGAATAGTTATATCCTGCAATCTGTGAAGAAAACAAACTTTGAGACACAATGACCATGCCCAGGTCATATTTGTTTTGTCGTTTTATAAGGAATTCAGCTGTCAGTGGGATGTTTTGTATTTTATGATTTCTTGGTGACAAAATTCTTAAAGTTCCTGGCTTCTACCACATAAGTGAAGATAAACTGCATTTTCCACATAAAGATAGTGTCACCTATGCTTCTTAAAAGACAAATCTAGGTAGCCAGTATTTCAACATACGACAGTGGATCAACATAGAGATGCTGTGATGTTGAGAGCAAGATTTAGCTTTACTATTTTACATCAGAAATGAATAATGGTATCTGGACGCTATTGCTTCAAATAGAAAAATACGGTAATACTTTGAGATGTATCTAACTTGATTTTTTTAGTGAACACATATGCCATTACTTTTCCTATAAAATTGTATTTAATTTCAAGCATTTGGAACCTCAGAGCACAATTTTTAATTATCTTTCTTTTCTTTAAAGAAAAGTATGAAAATAGAAAACTATGCCCAGCTATGAAAATATGAAAATTTTCATATTTTCTCAATTGTGAAAATAGACAATAATATGAGAGGCAAATACTATCTTGGAAGATAATTACATGTGCATCCATGCACGCACACACACACAAACACCACCCCCATGTTAGCCCCTTATGAAATATAAGGTAGACATAACTGGTGGGCTAATAAGTTGTTATAGGTGCTACAATTTCATGTTCTTATCCACTGGGCAAAGAAATTATGAAAATTTTTGTTCGAATAATAAGTATGTGTAGCAAATTAAAGAATCAGGTATTTTCCTTGCTGTATTAGATGACCTATTAAAATAAAGAGAATGCATAACTGAATCCTAAAATCCCTTTTGCTTGTTTTTCAAAGTAGGCCAAAAGAATGTAGCGTCTTATATAAAACCAATACAAAACGGGCAGTACATTGCTTAGAGCATAGTTTTTTCTCAAAAAATGTATACTCTTAAGGAAAAATCAAATTACAATTTTAGAAGTACAATATCCAAATAAAATGGTAAAATTTCAAAGCTGAGCATTATTTAATTACATTAATGCCAATCATGAAAAGATACTGTATTATTCTTTCTAGTTCATAAAACTGATAAACGTTTTCCCTTACCAATTCATTATAGAATTTTAGTGCCTTCCATTAACAACACAATGCATTACTGTTAGAATTTTTATAACAAAACAATGCAGTAGCCACCTAAAATCCATTACTCATTAAATAAATGGAAAGGGTTCATACAGCAATGATTATTCTGTCTCAAAGATACAGAGTCTGTTTGCACATGTACTTGGAATTTTGCTTTAAATATAAAGGATCTAGAAGTTAAATGAGGAAATATAATCTACGGATATTCAAATGCTGTGCTTTATGATCATTTTGAGGTAGATTCAAGATTACTAATGATGATGTTGTATGGAGTTATGTAGTAAGGAACGTTTTGTTTAAAATTAAATTGATTAAGTTTAATCTTTACTAATTGACCATACAGTAGTTCATATCCAGCTTTTTAGGTATACATTAATACTATGAGTTAACTAGCATAAAATTAAGACAATGGACCATGCGATACGTGATGACTTTACTAGTCCATCTAATTAAAAAAAAACTAATCAAACTATTTTATTTGGTATCAGGTAAATAAAACAATAAAAAATCAGCTGGCTAATCAAATTTTTCATTAAAAAATTAGTTATATAGATGTATAGTTTTTGCCAGTAGAATTTCTTTAAAGTGATTTAAAGAGAGTCCAGGTGTGGAGGCTCGTGTCTATAATCCCAGCACTCTGGGAGGCAAGCAAG
Source organism: Nycticebus coucang (assembly GCF_027406575.1). Classification (NCBI taxonomy): domain Eukaryota; kingdom Metazoa; phylum Chordata; class Mammalia; order Primates; family Lorisidae; genus Nycticebus; species Nycticebus coucang. Next base: position 106,812,752 of record NC_069786.1, on the reverse strand, counting down.
GCAGGAGAATTGCCTGAGCTCATGAGTTTGAGACTAGCTTGAGCAAGAGCGAGACCCCATCTCTAAAAATATAGCTGGGCGTTGTGGTAGGCACTTGTAATCCCAGCTACTTGGGAGGCTGAGGCAAGGGGATCACTTGAGCCCAAGAATTCAAGATTGCTGTGAGCTATAAGGCACGACACTCTACCAAGGGCAACAGAGGAAGACTCTATCTCAAAGAATAAATAAATAAATAAAATAATTCAAAGAAGGCTAGAGAGGACACACTGTGATGAGCAACTATCAATAAAATAAGGAAACCTGGATAAACTTGGGTGCAAATTAATGAGGAGAAATAAAATAGTAACTTTTCTTCCTAATTTAGAAAAATCTTTTAAGGTAAACATTATCAAAAACTGGTATGCAAGCAAAGATGGTTCATAAAAGGCAAGATGAACATAAAAGGCAAGTTCAAAGAAAGAAGCAAAAGAGGGATAGAGCTTGAGAGGAGAAGTTAACCTGAAATTTTGTGTTAAATGAGAAATATTGATAAAATAGAGACTAAATTTCAATAAGAACAGCAGCCTATATTTTCATTTTGTAATAATCAGTGATTATTTTGCTAATGTAAATTGAAAGGGGCAACAGAAGAAGGAAAGAAGAAAAGGGAAAAGTGAGACAGGAAAGGACAGGTGAAGAAAAGATACATGATCTTAAAAGTAAATTATTGCTCTAAAAGGCTTATTAATGTAACAAAAAGAAAAGAAAAGGAATTTACCACCTCTGGTATATGTTTAATGGAAAACCAATTGTCTAACTTTCCCCAATGTCCACAATATAAATTTAACAATAGACGGTGCTCCTTATTCTGTCTAAATTTCTATAAAATTTTACTAAAAGGTATAAGTAAAAAGTGCTATCATTCAAAGAAAAGTTTATCCCTTGAACAGAAAAGACCAAAGTTCAATGTTCAAAGATTAGATTCAAAGTATTTTTCATAAAAAGTCAACAAATTGTGTCCAAGAATTAAAATGTTTAGATTCACCTAACTCACTACAGACTGCTTCCAATCGGAGTTTTGTATGATTTTTACAAAGAAACACCCATGGCTTTAGTCAAAGTAGTGATAGGGGAATTATGGGGTAAAATACAAGAAAGTATCCAGGAAGTATCCAGCCATGTACTATGAAAGTAGAATTACCAATGCAGGACACTTTCCAGACACAGACTGTATTATGTTGAGGTAGAAAAACAAAACGTATTTCTTCCCTCTCCATCCATGGAGACAAAGGCTCACCTCTCTCCTACAAGGACAACTATTAACAGTTGAAATGTTCTTTCATTTCTTATCTTCCTCTACATTCACCCGCCCTCTACCCAAACTTTCGCACATATATGTCTTGGCCCTTTAGGTACCACATTTTAATTTGTAGTCTGCTTTTGATGCCTGGAACCAATGCCTGGGTCTGAAAACTCCTTAAAAATATTAAAGAAGTTTCTCGTAATAAATAAATAAATAAATAGCCCTCATGAATGAAAGGTAAAGGCCAAATTTGCATTGGAGAGTATCAGTATCACACCAGTCCCCAATCTTTTTTGTCCCAAGTACTGGTTACACGGAAGACAATTTTTCCACAAATAGGGGGTGAGGGAGCTGACTTTGGGTTCTGAGAGGATTCAAACCCATTACATCTCCACCTCAGATCATAAGGCATTAGATTCTCATAAGGATCTAGATCCCTCACACGCACAGTTTGCAATAGGGTTCATGCTCCTATGAGAATCTAACAGATAATCTGCTCCTTATCTAATAGACAAAGCTCAGGTGATGATTTGAGCCACGGGCAGTGGCTGTAAATAGGAATGAAGCTTTGCTTGCTGAAGCTGTGCAGCCTGGTTCCTAACAGGCCACTGACCAGGGTGCACATCTGCATCCCAGGGTTTGGACCACAGCAGTATCAAGACTAAAGTACCTAGAGAATAGTAATTCTAACAGTCAAATATCAAATTTAAAAGAATTATGCAAAAGGAAAAAAAAAATGGTGAAATGATCAAAATACTACCCTTACATGGAAAAGTCTAGATTTGAGTAGACCAAGAAAATGGCAATAGTGAAGATATAGAGAGAATTAAAATAGCAAAAGTCACTAACATATGGAGAGAATCAGATACGATGCAAAGAATATATTAGCACCTAAACTCATCTGTGCCGGAGACAGAAGAACTTGTGATTGTTTCAAAATTGTTATGTTCGTGTTCATGCATTTATTAAAGACTTACCTAAATGACTACTTTTAACATTAAGGGATATTGATCTAGGGATGGTGTTATCTTCTACTGTGACTATTATATCAGATTCTTTATCTTAACCTATTGACAGGCAATTAAAAGAATTCAATAATCAGAGTTACCAACTTGAGTACTAAAATCCCTAAGTCAGTTTCATATGGTTGGTCTCACATGGACGTCAATGAAAAATTGTCTAGGGATGCACCTATTGTCATGTAAGCAAATGTAATAAGTATTTAATTTTAAAAGCCAACAGCACAACGATATTTGTGAAAAGTGTAACAGTCCAATCTGTTGTCTAACTGCTAGTAAAATTCAACACAAACTATGTGTGCCATAAGAAAACAAGCACAAATACACCAACGAGCATATTTCTTCCTCTTCCCTTCTGACGTTTAGAAAATTTGCAAAGTGGTTTAAACCAAAAGGGGTAAAAGAATGAAATTATTCCTTCAGGCTCCGAGAACACTTTGCCAAGTTTCATTTCTGGCTGCATTTTTCCGACCAAGTTCAAGACCCCTAAAGAGAAATACATAAAAGAGAAAATATCCCTTTAACCTTGGCAGAGCCACATTAGCAGAGGCTTCTATGGGAAGGGAAAGGCTTTTGGCCTGAGATGGGTGTGCTCCTGGTGTTAGGTTACCACTGAGAAGATGCCTGCTCTCTCAATGAATCTAAAGTGCCTACTATGATGAGGTAATTGCTGTGCCAATTTCACTGGGTCATGCTTTTTCAGCACATTCTTTTTCCCTCTCCTCCCTGAGAAGGTGCTGTAAACAAGTCATCCTCAGAGAGAGAGTCGCTGCTGCTGAGAATGAACAAATCCTAAATTCAAAATTTCAGAGAACACTGGCTCTGCGATGGTAGTGTCGACATAACTAGAAACCCTTAAGAAGTACAGACACAGATAAAGAGAAAAAGGTTTATTGGATGAAAAGAGGGAAAACATTAAGGGAGGAGAGAAACAAAGAAAAGAAAAATATAATTAAAATTCATTCTTTGAAAGGAACCTCTTTTTTTTTTTTTAAATTACTACATCTCCAGATGTATACTAAAAATTTAGAAAATTTTTTATGACTAACTTACGGTTAAAAAAAACTTTGGAAATTGAATAATATTATAGCAAACTGTAAAATATGACAAATTAAAATAAGCCACATAAACCCTCTGACTGAAGTCACAATGGCTCGGATAAGATGCAAATCATGAATGCAACCTATGATAATGTCACCTTCGACAATTAGATAAAATCACCAAGAAATCAGTATCAAAACACTCCCCTCTTTCTCCCAGGCACACACAAGCATTCCTTATTGAAAGAAAAAAATGCCCTTCATCTTTTCTTGAAGGGGGAATGCTTTGTGTACAGTGGGGTGGGTGACTGGAACACCCAAGGATTCCAAATTCATCAGGCTTTTTACCAACATACAGACTCCTATTGCCCAGTTAAAGGGGTGGTTTTAGTGTTACCATCAGGTGGAAGACTGAAATCTTCCTCTTGAGCATAAAATCAAAAACATTCTAAAGGGCTTCTATTTATTCAATCTATTTTGACTGTCAAAGAAAAAAAATATATATATATAATCGCCCCCAGTGAAATGACAGGCTGACAGAGTGATGCTTTTCAACAAGGCTGGTACCTGCAGTTCAGGCACAGCACATTTTGCATAATGGGCTCACATAAAACGCTTTGTTCTCCATCGCCTCACTGTGGCTGCAAACCTCAATTTCAGTTTGCAGTCATTTCTTCTCCCAAACTGATCATTTTCAAATAAATTTTATCTAACATTTAAGTTAATTCCTTACCAACATTCATCCCTCTCTTTACCTCACATCCAAAATTATGTATGCCCCCAAAATTTTTTTTGTCCTGCACTACAGATTTCAAGCACAATATATTTTCCAAGTGCTTAAACATTGAAAAGATCCGTCTTTTAAGGGTCCACTTCCTTTTGTAACATGTATCTAAAGTAATATATATCTGTTTGTAGATGTGTATGTGTCTGCATTTAAACAAAAACCCTTCACACTGACTCAGTTTTAAAGGGTTTATGTCCTAGAAGCATTGTGCTAAGGTCTCTACAGATGGTACACAACAATTGTCACAAGTGGGCTTGTTGCTAATGAAAGCTTTTTATTTTCTGACAAAACCCTGAAACCCCAATGTTAGTCAGACTATCATCAATTACCAGATTTCAAGAATTTTTTCTGCCTCCGTCCTCTTTACTACCCTTCCCCCACCCCACACGCCCCCTAAACGTACACCTCCCCACTCCTAGCCCTTCACACACTCCTCCTTGAAATTTCCATCCTTAAACAAAAGACAGACGAGGTTAGGGGAGGAAGGCAGCCAGCTGCAACCACCCCCCTCCAAAAAAAAAAGACTTTTAAAAGGGAAAAGAAGGACAGAATAGAGGTAGATGAAGCTTCCCCCCATCATTAAAAAAGAAAAAAGCCCAAGTAGACTCCCTTCTTCGTGCCCCGCCCTCCAACATGATCAGACATTCATTTTTCATTTTCCTACAATTATAAATAGTTACGAGTCCTCTTCTTCCCGCTATTTCTGTCGGAATCACAGGGGGAAATAATTTAAAATTGACCAGGCTTGCCTCACTCATTCATCAGCGTGCAGTTCTCTGCAGCTGGGTGGACAAAAAAAAAATTAACTACCTCGAATTCCTCTTAACCACTATATTCGTATAATTCACTGTCCTTTCTACAGTTTCCGTAACATTAGCCGTCAGCACACACATTCTAACCTGACGTAAGTTTCAGTCGTTTCAAAGTGGTTCCTAACAAGGTCAGTCGCTCTTCCTTGAATACAGAGCCAGGTACCAGCGTCCAGTCCCTGGCTGCACGGGGACTCCGGGAGAGGCCAGGCCTGAAGCTTCTGCCAGGTGCACGGCTGGTCAGCTCGGCCAACTCCCAAATCGCCTGTTCCCGAGTCCCCGAGGAGGAGACACAACCCCTTCCCCACGCCCATCTCTCTCCTGGCAGAAGGAGCGGCGCCCTAGATAGAGCCGGAGGCGGGGACGGATCACTCACCTGGGCGCAGAACCGGGATGCGCCCGCCGTCGCAGCTGCCCAGCTCACGGATCAAAGAGCTGCTGCTCGGAGAGGGGAAGACGGGCTGAGGGAAGAAGGGGTGGGGAGGAGGGGAGAGAAGGAGAAGGAAGAGAAAGAAACGGAAGGGAGGAAAAGAAAGAGAGGATGCTGCTGCTGCTGCTGCCCAGAGCCCGCGCAGCCCGAGCGTCCGTCCCCGTCTGAGCGCCGAGCCCCGGCCGCCGGCTCCCCGCGCGCCGCCCCGCCCCGGCGCCTCCTCCCCGCCCCGCGCTGGGCGCGCCCGACTCCGCCAGCCTGTGGGCGGCCGGGCTGGGCGGGCACTGCCACCGCCGCAGTGTCCGGGAGGGGGAGCGCGTCCGTCCCGCCTCCTGCCGCAGCCGGCGGGGGACGCGGCCGGGGACGCGAGGCTGACAGCTCCGAGAGCCCCGCCCAGCCCCCGCCGAGGCGGGCTCCCGGCTGCATGGCCAGGGCTGCGTACTGACTGGGCCCTTCCCTAGACAACTGTTTCCCTCTCCCAGCAAAGTGAGGCCAGAGCTCTGCGCAGCAGGCACCAGAGGACCTCCTTCACTGAAGCCCTTGGGAACTCGGGGGTGAGGTGGGGTGAGGGGGCCCATCAGCTTTAGTCTCTCAGAGAGGGGCCCCCACAGCCATCCCTTTTCCTTCCCTGTATCATCGTGATGGGGGAGTTCCAGGGACCCGTCAGTGGAGAGGGGTCCTGACCTTGCTTCACTAAAACTAAGGACATCCAGAGACACCAAGGACCCTTGGGGCACAGGCGAACACGGAGCAACTCCTATCCTTACCCAAACAGCAACAGCCCAGCAGGTAGAGAATTCTAAACCCAGCTGTGTAATGTATCAGATTCATACGCTCACTTACTGATTCCACTAAGGGTTTTTGAAACCTGCTACGCGTCAGCGCTTTTCTAGGCGCTGTGGAAACGTGGGTGAATAAAATAAACCCCCTCCTTCCCCTGTAAATAAAGATCCCTGCTCTTGCAGACAACGCATTCCGTGTGGCCGCATGCGTGACCGCAGATAGACCACTTATTCCAAATCTCAGCATATTAACGTGTCATATGAGGACGGAAAATGTGAGTCCTCCCCTTCTCACATGTTTAAAAAGGTGAAGGACAAAAAAGGCCTTTAAAATTATGACGAATGATACAAATTGGATGAGTTGGAAAGCCCAGAAAATGATGACCTTGAAAAGTCACTGTTAAAAAAAAAATTACCTCTTAAATACATTGGAAAGCGAAATGACTGAGAAAAAAGATGATTCTTTACCATGGAATTTTCATGATCAGAGAGTAGCACTTTATTGTAAGAGAAGATGCAACGTAGAATTACTTCAAGTGTCTGTATCAGTACCAGATAGTGAGGCGTCGCTTGTTCAGTTTCAATGGTGCTGAAGAACAGCAGCTAGAAGTCGGTTTTGCCAGTTAAATTAACTACAGAATCATAGAACATAGAACATTAGAGTTGAACGTTGGGCGATTGGTCCCATTCCCTCTATTTTCAGATGGACAAGGAGATCAAATGATGGGAGGCTGCAAAGATTAAGAACCATGGCAGAAGAACACGTGAAAGCCTGGCCTCCCAAATCACGCGGGTGCTCTATTGCTGCTTACCTCCCCAGGCCCCAGCTTCATCCCATGTCCCAGTGATGCTTGAAAGTGTCAGGGCACAAACAGTTGCAGGGAAGTGAAAGGAATTAGGGATCCCCCTCAGAAGGTGGTCTCATTGAGAAGGAGACTCAGAAATAATATGGATGAAAGGAGGGAGAAGGAAGGCTGCCGCAGTGTTAGCAGCTGGCACTCGTGACCTGGTGTGCATGTTCATGGACGGCGCCTCTTCAGTCTTGTGTACTTCAGTTATTGAGTTTCTCGTTTCTTATTAGTTCTGAGCTATTCAAGAGCCACATTCCAAAAGGAAGATGCTTTCTTTGCCTTCCTTCACGTCAGATAGAATTCCCCTGGGTTGTTCATCACTGCTTAGCTCAAAGTAGATAGGCATAATTTCAAACGCTGAAAACATAGCTGTCCTTTGTCTGCAAACTCTCTGTTTCCCTCCACCTTAGTTAGCTGAGTCAGCCGGACTCCAATGGACTTTCTGTTTGAGGAACCTGGTCTTTACATGAGGAACTTCCTCCTCTCAATACATAACACTTAGAGTTCTGTCTAAAAAATAAAGTCCCATAGAGGAAATTTAATAAGGGGAACTAATTATAAAGGATTAGAGCAACTAAAAGCCAAAAAGGGCCTGGCATGGTGGCAAGCACTTCTAACCCCAGCACTTTAAGAGGCCAAAGTGGCAGGATCACTGGCCACCAGGAATTTGAGAGGAGCTTGGATGAGACCCCCATCTCTAAAAACAGGAAAAAAAAAAATTCTCCAGAAATGATGGCACACACTTATAGTCCCTGGCTAACTCCCAGATACTCGGGAAGGTGAGGCAGGAGGACAGCTTGAGCCCAGGAGTTTGAGGTTGCAGCGAGCTATGGAGCTATGGTGCCTGTCTCGGGAAACAACAAAAACAAAAACAAATAAGGGATATGGGGGGTAACACAATGATAGTATTGGGAGAAAACTACTACCACTCACAGGCTGGGAGTCTGACAGAGGAGGTTTTATTAGTTGTGAGGAGCCCAATTTGCTTTATGTGAACTGAAACCACGGTGAGGATGCCCAGTGAGAGACAGGAGGAGATACAGCTACTGCTGGAGATTTCCTCCGAAAGCAGAGGGGAAGAGGGAGAAATACTGTGGCTTCTCCTTTTCTTCCATATTTCAAAATCCTGCCATTGGGTGAACCTAGCAGGAACTTAGTTGACAAAATAGTCTGAAAAATAGAGTTTGCAGAAGTCAGTGCCCTGGGATGTTGAATAACTTTAGGAGGGGACTGAATATGTTTAGGCTTTCAATTTCAGTTTTTACCTTCAGCAAAACATCCCTTTCTTACAGGAACCACTTTTCTCATATTATAATTCCCAAAATGGCAATAAAATTCATTCCTCTTCTCTTTCCCTTAGAGGTGCACGTGTGACCCTAGCTTAGTCTCTAATAGCACCCATTCTTCCTCAAGCACAGTGATTTGTTCAGGGTGGTCATAGGTCCCTAATATTTCCGATCAGGGTTTTTCCCGATGTATGTCTTATGGACAATAGTGAATCAGATGGGTGTAGGTATAGAGTTGTCAGTGACCATTTTTCCTTCCATGTAGAGAAGGATTGCTGAGAGATGGAATGAGAAGGAGCCTTTGAAAGGCTGAGTCCAGCTATGTCTCAAGATAGACCTGCCATTATTCAAGCCAATAGATTGTCTTTTCTTTTGTAAGCTTGCTTAAATTGGATTCCTGTCATTTACAACTGAAGAAGCCTTAACATAAAACACTGGATTCCAGAACAGCACCATTGGTAGAAAGGAGTAATCAACATGCCGCTCTTATTTTCAGGCTAAATTCTTGATTTGGATTTTTTTGTCTAGATGCTTACGTACATAAACAGCATACCCTTTTCTCTGGGATGGGCCTCCTGATAGTTTCTCAATAAGAAAACTATCAGGATAGACGCATTTGTATTGGTTAAGAAAAGGTCAACTAGCAGACAGGAAATACTAACCTTCTCTCAAGGAGTCAAGAAGTAGATGGGTCTTTGACTGAGAAGGTTGTCCTATGCGATGTTAAAAGCACCAGATTGTACGTTGGATCTCAGGACCCAAATATGCTGTTACCAGGTTGTGTGACCTGGGTACATCTCTCTACTATTTTGAACTCCTTTTTTTTTTTAACTACTAAATGCAGAGATTCAACCATGTGCTATCTAAGGTCACTTCAGTTTTATAAGAATTTCCAGTTCAGCAGAGCATTTGTTTATCGTGTGGATGAGCATTAATGAAGTAGTCACTGAAGAAACAATAAACAAAAATCCAAAATAGTCACAAATCATGCCCACGTAATGTGCAACTCCCACTGAAGAACTATATATGCAATTTGTGGGTGTGACACAAGAGAGCAGAAGAGTGAAAAGATCTTTTACCTCCGATGTGTGAAATGAGACTTTTGTTTTGTTTTGGTTTGAAGTTGTTTGTTTTGGTTTTTAACTTCATGACCTTTTCTTCCATGGATGATCAGAGGTGCATTCTATTAAAATTTCAATCATGGCTCAGAAGTTTTCAGCATTGTAATGGCTTAAAATTTTTAAAAAATGAGTTTGTGGCATAGTCTTCCAAGTTTCCAATTGTATGCCTATTTGGTTGAACAGATGGCAGAAATACCATTGACTTTATTTAGGCCATAATTTATCATTCTGTTTAAAAATGTTTTAATTAAGGTATAATTTACATTCAATTAAAAGCACAGATCAGAAAAGTTCAGTTTCCATCCCCAGCCCACTAAGGCAAGTACACTTTTGATTTTGTTCTTCTATAGATTCATTTTGCATATCCTTGGAATTCATACAAAAGGATTCAGACAATATATAGTCTTTCTTATGTGTCTGGCCTCTTCTGCACACATAATCGTTTTTTATATTTATCCTTTATTTGGTAGGTTATCTTCAGTGTATTCCCTTTTATTTCATTGTATAGATCTTTTGCATATCCATTTCCTTGTAAGGTTTTTTTCTAATTTCTGTCTATTAGTAGGAAGGTTGTTATGAGGTTTTAAATGAGGTTTTTTGTATTTATGTTTTAGTTTCTTTTATTCATGTACCCAAGAGTGGACTTTCAGAGATGAGTGGGAGGGATATGCTTAACATTCTAAGAAACTACCAAAGTATAAGCTTTCAGTAACATTGAATAGGCTCTCTTTAGATCTAATCATCCCTCAGATAACAACTATCTACTGTGGGAGAGGAAGAGCAATAACAATGGCTGGGCACAGTGGCTCATGCCTGTAATCCTAGCACTCTGGGATGCTGAGGCAGGTGGATCACTTGAGCTCATGACGTCAAGACCACCCTGAGCAAGAGCGAGACCTTGTCTCTAAAAACTAGCTGGGTATTGTGGTGGGCACCTGTAGTCCCAGCTACTTGGGAGGCTGAGGCAAGGGGATCACTTGAGCCCAGGAGTTGGAGGTAGCTGTTAGCTATGATAGCACAGTGCTCTATTGAGGGTGACAAAGTAAGATTCTGTCTCAAAAAAGCAAAAAAAAAAAAAAAGGAAAGTACTGGAATATAAACAAAGCATGCATGTTCCAGAAAGCAAGAACTGATTTTTGTTCCTTTTGAGAACAGACTGCAGACAGTAGTACCACTAGGTCCGAACATTCAAATAGTAAATTTACAATTTTCCTAGACTGAAGTAGAGTACAGAGTTTTAGGCAATGTCCAGAGGTAAATGTAACAGAATACTTGGGGAGGTGGGGGGCTGGGGGAGAAAAAAACATAATCATAGGAATAGTCCAAATACACTGGTATAATATATTCACAAATCTTCAGTTTATTCCTGAATCATGTGTTTGAGTGCAACAGACTCAATGCAGCTCAGCTAAAGATTCAAAACAAAACAAAATAAAAACCAATCCTTTAGAATTTCCTACATAGACAATCATATCACCTGTAAATAAAGACAGTTTTTTATACCTTTCCAATCTGTAAATTTTTATTTCCTCTTCTTGTCTTATTACATTAGCTAGGATTTCTAGTAAGATGTTGAATAGGAGACATGAGAAGCAACATTGTTGCCTTGTATTCAGTCATAGTTTTCTCACTGTTACACTTGTTGCAGACTATTTGTAGATATAGGTGCTCTTATTAAATTGAGAAAATTTACATTTTTTTTTTTGAGACAGTCTCACATCATATGTCTCCCTCAGTAGAGTACTATGCCATCACAGGTCACAGCAACCTCAAACTCTTGGACTTAAGTGATTCTCTTTCCTCAGCCCCCCAAATAGCTGGACCACAACATCCAGCTATTTTTTGTTGCAGTTGTCATTATTGTTTAGCTGGCCCAGGCTGGGTTCAACTTGTCTGCCGTGGTGTATGTGGCTGGCACCATATCCACTGTGCCAAGCCTGAGAAAATTTACTTTTATTTCTAGTTTACTGAGTGTTTTATAGATACATGGGTGTTTGATTTTCTCAAACAGTTTTTCTGTATCTTTTCATATTATCTTATTTGGCCCCCATAGGCTTTGTTTTTGCTGCCTCCCACACATTTCATAAGTTATATTTTAATTTTATTTAGTTTAAAATACTCTTTAATTTTTCCTAATTCTTTTTCTTTGGCCCATGTGTTAAGACAGATCACTGAGTTTAGTCTTTCTGCTCTTCTAATACAAACATTAAGTACTGCGTTCTCTACCTTGAACAAATTATGGTATGCTGTGTTTCCATTATCTTTGTCAACAGCTTCAGTTAGGTCTTCTATAATTTGTTCCTGTTTTACATGCACATGTATTGCATATCTTGCATGTGATAATTTATAGGTATTCAAAATAATCACTTTAAAAAATTTCATTTTCTAACTTTTCTTGCTGACATGTAAAATTCAATTAATTTCATATTGATCATGTATTCAGTGAAATGTTGAACTTTAATTTTTAATTCTACTAGTTTTCCTGAAATTCTTTTAAAATTTTATATTCACATTTTTTAATTTATTTTATTCTTTCTTTCTAATCCCTTATAAGTTTTACTTTTTTCCTTGGCTTTTATGACTGACTAGGACCTCCAGGACACTGTTGCAGGTAACACTTGATATTATACAATTTTGTCTCATTTCTTATTCAATATTTTACCATAAAGTATGATGCTTATGTAGGCTTTTTAGAGTAGAAATCCTATATCAAATTAAAAATGACCTTTTATATTTTTATTTTTGAAACAATTTAAAAATTATGAATAGATAATGAAATTTAGCAAATACCTTTTATATATTTGTATTAGTTTCCTATTTCTGACATAGAAAATATGATATGGTAACTTAAAACAAGACAAATTTGGTATAGTTTTATGGTTCACAAGTCTCGCACAAGTTTCACTGGGCTGAAATGAAAGTGTCAACAGAGCTAACTTTGTTACGGGAGATTCTAAGGAAGTTTTATTACCCTTTGTCATTCCAGTTGTTGGCAATATTCAGTTCCTTGTAGTTCTAAGACCAAGGTTTCTAATTTCCTGTTGACTACAGCCTGACATTCATTTGTACCTTCTAGAGACTACTGCCTTTCTTAGCTGTTGGCTCCCTTTCTTAATCTTTAAACCAGTAAGGGTGGTGCAATTTTTTTCTCACCTCACATCTCTCTGCCCATAACTGGAAAAGGTTCTTTCTAAAAGGTTAGTTTAAGGACTCATGTTTTAGGTATGGGCTCACCTGGATAATCCAGGATTATCTCCCCATCTCAAAGGGGAGATAACCATATCTGCAATGCCATTTTTCCATGAAAATTAACATATTCTCAGGTTCTGGGAACTTGATGTGGATATCATTGATAGAGGGGTGTCATTCTACCTGCCACGACATCTACTGAGATAAGGATATAATTTCTTAAATTCTGTGAATTTAGTGTAGGATATTTACTGATTTTTGAATGTTATGCTAATCTTGCATTCCTAGAATAAATTCAACTGGGTTATGACACATCACCTTTGTTATATACAGAAATTGGTTTGCTAATAATGTATTTAGGTTCATGTGTCATGTTCTTTTTTATATCTTTATGAGAGAAATAGATCCATAATTTTTCCTTATTCTAATATGTTTATCAATTTTAAACATCAAGTTTATTTGGTCCTATAAAATTACCTTGGAAATTTTTTTTCTTTCCCATCTCTGAATGACTTGCATAGTTTTGGTATTCTATATTTCATAAATGATTGGAAGAACTTGCCAGCAATGCCATCGAGGCCTGATATTTACCCCGTGACAAATTTTTCAGTTATACATTAAATTATTTTAATAAACATATTTAAACTTCATTTCTACCTGGCTGAGTTATAATGTGTTGTATTTTTCCAGACTTTTTTTCCTTTCTTCTGCATTTCCAAATTTATTGGCACAAAGTTTTTTATTATATCCTTATTATTTTAAATGTTATTTTATAGTACTGGCAATCAGCACCCTTTTATATTTCTATTTTTATTACCTTTGCCATTTTAAAAGTCATTTTGAAAAACAAACTTTTGTCTTTGTTAAAATAGAAAATAATTGTTTTCTATTACTTAGATTTTTTTATTATCTTATTTACTTTTTACTACTTTCTTTGAGTCTCATATGCTATTACTTTTAACAGCTTCTTGATGTACAAGTTGAGATTCCTTTTTAAAATATGCACTTAAGGCAACAACTTTTTCTCTGAGCATGGCCTTAGCTGCAACTCATAAATGTTTGTCATATTTTAATAATTCAGTTAAAATTATTTATTAAATTTCCTATGGGTTTCCTTTCCTAGTCGAGTTATTGAGCCTTAATTAATTAAGCCTTAAAAGTTAAGGTTAATTTTGTCAAATATTGGTTAATTTTGTTAAATATTGAATTTCATTTAAAAATAACTTGCAATATGAAGCTGCTAGGGTCAGTGTCTTTGATATAAATACTAGATCAAGTTTTAATTTTGTGTTTAATTTAATCTTCTCTTTCTTTACTCAGTTTTTGTTGCCTTGTTCGGTTGGTTCTTGAGGGCTATATGTTGACATCTTCCATTGTGATTAGCTAAATTCGTCTTTTAGTTCTTTCACATTTTGCTTTACTTACTCAGGGTTATACTATACACATTAGGAATGATCATCTATTTTTGACAAGTTGACTATTTTATAAGCTATTCTTCTTTTTTGTGGTTTATGTCTCAAAGCCTACTTTTCTCATGTTAGTCTCCCTCCATTAATTTTCTTTTGGCTAGTAATCACATGGCACTTCTTTTTACATCCTTCTTCCATTCAGTCTTTTTTAATTTTCTTAAACCACAAAGAATTTATATGCACATTGTATTGACTTTTGCTCTTCATCTAGGTTCAACATTTTGATCTGTTTTTTGGCTTCCATTCATTATAATTACGATTATTAAATTTTTCATTTTATTATTTATTTTATATATTCTGTTCAAACTGATTTATGTTCTTTTGTTTTTTTCTTTCTTTCTTATCTTCACCTGGATTACTCAACTATTTTTATTATTTAATGTCACTTCTATTAGACTGTCAGCTGTACATCCTTTTTTTGGCCTTTTTGTGTTTATGCTAGTAATTACAACTGATAAGCATCTTTTCAACATTTCATGAGAATGCAAGAAACTTCGAACACTTTAATTCCACTTATTTACCCTCCTGAGTCAGGTACAATTTTCATATATTTTATTCATCTGAATATTTTAAACACCAAAAGACATTATTATTATATTTTTATTTTATCAATATTCAGTTGGAGTTGCTTCTCATAGATAAATGTTTGTATGTTTTACAGCTTTTCTTATTCTTCTTAGAAGGAGAATCAATCAACAAAATAATAAATTATTCTACAATTACCAGACACTGTAATCCCCAACCTTCTCTATTTATTATCTAATCTTAAATCAAATCCTGTGGAAAATAATACTTCTGTCTAGGTTACCTTATACGAAACAAAAGACACTTGAAATACTTTAGGCATACAGGGACTTAATACTGTAAATAAAATACTGACACCTTTTTGGAGCAGGTAAAATAAGGGATTCAGGCTTGACCTTCAAAAGAGAATAAGAAAATCACATCTGGGGTGGTACCTGTGGCTCAAGGAGTAGGGCGCCAGCCCCATATACCGGAGGTGGTGGGTTCAAACCCAGCCCTGGCCAAAAACTGCAAAAAAAAAAAAAAGTAAAAAGAAAATCACATCTGAATGGATCATTCAAGAGGGCTACTACTTCTGTCACAACCAGAAAGCTGCAATACATGAGGCCACTATTATTGCTGAATTTAAGAACAATGTCCTAAATGAGACAGATTATCAAGACACTACTTCTGCTCACTCCTCCACTGCCTCTTGACAACCATGCAACTAGTGACAGATGCAGAAAAAGCCAACATTGCCCTCACTGCTCTTGCCAGCAGCCATAGCCAGATACCAGCCTTAACTTACTTCTTTCTAATAGCAGGAAATAGGGAACGTAATTTCCGGAATGCTGTACATAAGAGCATGGGGCATGTGTATGTTTTTGTTTTCTAGTCTTTGCAATATGCAATGGCTGGGTGGGGGTAGGATGAATGCTGTGTGCCAATTACTATATCCAAATTAATTAAATTACAAAGTGTAAGCAAATTGTTCTCCAAATATGAGTCATTATGATGTAGCTTTTCTCTATGTACAGGTCAGCACTTCAAAAACAGTAATTTAATAATGAGACATTGCCACAGGGAATTAATAAGCATTCCTTTATGAGAAATAGCACTTTTACCTATTCTATCTAAAGGATACCTTCTCTTTGATCATGGATTTGGGGCTGTGCTTCCAAATTTGCAGAGCTGTCTGCTGGTCAACATAAAATGAGAAGTTATTTTTGTGAAGTGACAATGCTACAAAGCCTGTGTAGAATGAATATTTAAAGCAAAAAAGACCATAAACCTCAGCTTCCAAGAGAAGCAGAGTTGCCTCACCATGTCTTGGCAGGTGTTTAGAAGCCAGCTATAGTGAGGGTGATCAGTGGCACAAAATATCTCAGCTGGAAGGAAAGAAAGGAATTGCTCTAACTATTAGAAAAGGATGCAAAACTCTGAGTACAATTGTGCTGGAAAAGGCAGAGGACTGAAAGATTCCTGCCACAGAAGCCAGTTTGCCCCAAGGCCAATGGGAGTAATTCAGATGTTTTGTATTTTTCCATCAACAAACAACAGTATTTCTATGTTGCTTTTAATCAGACCTGAGTTATGATATTTGAACTAAGTATGTTAAGACTTTAGGCACCCCATTTCTAATTCTGCAGAAAAACATTCAAGCAGCTGAGCTGGACTGCAGCCTACTTGTTTTCTTTGTATGAAAGCAATAGTGGTGACACTTGAAAGGAGAATAACTAAGTACAAATATGTTTTTTCTAACACATTATAGGTCAAGCGTACTCTCTTCCTAACCTCTCAGACTCTCATCCTTGCAAACTAAACCTGAGTGCACCCACTTTCCACTCTAAACACAAGAACACATTTAAACGATGACCTTATACTCAGGCAGTCAATATAACTCAGAAAAATATTTCTAGTCTGAGTGTCTCTTTTCAAAAATGACAATGGTTGACAAGGTCATTAGATAAGGTCTTGTAAGATCTAGAGGCCAAATAATTTTGCAGAAGTTTTTGTGGTACTCTGAGTCTTTGTTTTTTTCAATTAACAGGATTGAATCATGCAGAGATAAATGTAGTTTTACATAAAGAAGGTACTAGATGCCTCCTAGTCATATATATTGTTCCTACCAGTCAATTACCACTTTTTTTGAAATTGCTAGGTAAAAAGAGGAAAAACAATTGGGTATCTATGCTACATTACAAAATATATTTTACATTTAAAGATATAATTATCATCATTCAAATTAAAGCAGTAAAGCATGCTACCACACTAGTGTCTTTAATAATAATAAAAACATTTGTACATCATTTGCTAGTATTTAGTTTTTTTCACATGAAGGATTCAGCACCTTTCCCAGCTTAAACTCAAGAAATTAGTTTTATTTTAAATATAATAGGATATACTCATATTTTACTATCAGATAATTTTTATTATTTAGACTAAACTAAAATCACAATCAACATTTAAAATCTTGACCAAGGTTCATTAAAATTTATATTATATGCCTTTTGTTATTATTTATTACATAGTCTTTCCTTTAAAAAGGTGTTCACAGAAAGTCAAAATAACACTCTTTATACTACTATAAATTGAGCTAAGGAAGTAGGTGGACAATGCCTTCTTATGATCAGTTTCATTAAAATGCACTTTTTAAGGTCAACCTGATGGATGCTGTGAATAAGGAGGAATTTGAAAATTAATCTCCAAATAAGGACATAAAAAGGAAGAAGTTCATTATATGTAACAGTAGCTTTTGTTAATAGGTTGAGCTGATAAAAAGCAGTTACTAAAATATAAAATTTTGTGTAAGACATATTCTGATTGACATGTAGTTTACTTCAAGTTTGTCATATTAAGAAACAAAGTGGGCTCAGCGCCTATGGCTCAAGCAGCTAAGGCGCCAGCCACAAACAGCTGAGCTGGCGGGTTCAAATCCAGCACAGGCCCGCCAAACAATGACGGCTGCAACCAAAACAATAGTTGGGTGTCATGGTGGGCGCCTGTAGTCCCAGCTACTTGGGAGGCAGAGGCAGGAGAATTACTTGAGCCCTGGAGTTGGACGTTGCTGTGAGCTGTGATGCCACAGCACTCTACCCAGGGCAACAGCTTGAGGCTCTGTCTGAGAGAGAGAGAGAGAAAGAAAGAAAGAAAGAAGGAAAGAAAGAGAAAGAAAACATTGTATATGATATTTAAGAAAAAATGTTGGAGGAAAAAAGGGACATCAACATTATTATATTGAATTAAATGTAGCTGTATTTTTGCATGTAATGCTTTTTGCTTAGGAAAATCTTAAAGACAGAGGGCTTAAACTTTTCACGAGGCATTTCAAATACCTGGTTTAATAACGAATACCATGTCAGTCCCTGAAGGTGGAAAAAGACAACTGTAATATTTTTCAGTTGTGAGAATGGTATATGGGGACTGCATGTAAAGTTTCCAGATGCCAAAGCACGAATTTGGTATCATTCTTTGTATTTTTTAAATATAATTCTTACTAAATTTGCTTTCCTTTAAACATATTGATATCATAGTTTAAATATCTTTTGGATCAACTTAATTTCTGCCTATTCTTTTAGAATTTAGATTTTTATGACTGTTGAGACATAGAGGATGCTCTGCGGTGGTGCCCACACCCTCATCCATGGTCATCCCAGCACTTCTAATGTTTACTGAGTAATATAGTCAAAGTAAAACAAAAGCAATTTTAGGTTGACACAAGTTGGTGACATGTTAATTTTGTGTAAGACATAATACCATTGAAAATATTTTCAGTTAAGCTGTATTCTGTAAAGTTTGTTTGTTTCTTTCTTTCTTTTCTTTTTTTTTATTGAGACATGGTCTCACTTTGTCACCCTCAGCAGAGTACCATAGTATCATAGCTCACAGCAACCTTAAACTCCTGGGCTCAAGCAATCCTCTTACCTCAAGCTACTCCCAAGTAGCTGGGACTATGGGCAACTGCCTCAATCCCCTATTATTTTAGACATGGTCTTGCTCTGGCTCAGGCTGGTCTCAACGCCTGGGCTCAAGCAGTCCACCCCACCTTGGCCTCCCAGAATGATAGGATTCCAGGTGTGAGCCACTGCAACCGGCCTAAAGTCTGTTCAATTTTTAAAGGAATTATTGAGCTTGTACATGCTGAAAGTTTCTCATTATTGGAAGAATAAGTGAGAGAAATTGTTAATTTTTCTTCCGCTAAAAATTGAGAAAATATAAGCAATGCCAAAGAAGTCATACATTTCTTAAAATCCCAACTGTCTCACACAATCTTTATTTTTTTAAATCTTATTTTATGGGTGCCCAAATAAATATTCATAATGATCAGTAAATAGTATCAATAAACTTGATTCACAGTTATATTTTTATGTGCAAAATGCTTCTCTTTGTACTTGGGCTTTGTTCCTACTGTCTCTTAGCTAGCTGTATTGACAAAGGCAAAATCAGCAGTCATTTGGTGGCTGATGCCCAAACTGCAGCAGAATGTGCTAACTGATAGCTAGAAATAAATTGATTCTGCAAATCTGGACTTGCACATCAAAAGAAAATTACTCAGGACTTAAACATAATTTTATTATGAGCAAGTTAGCACAAAAGTTGTATTTCTGGCTGCTGATCCTCAGTGACGTCAGCAAAGTCACCCTGTCTTTTTTACTAGATAATTGTTCCCCAGTGCATTTTGGTGAAAATGCACGCATTGTTCTCTGGTACGCTTGTCTTTACAGACAGTTCTTCAACATCGGCATTTTTAAATTTAATGCTATTTTCCCCAACATTTTTTTTTTTGTTACCAGGAATTCTAAAACCAAATGTTCTAGCATGTCTTATTTCCCCATATGCTGCCTTAGAATGTGATCATCCTTATAGCTCTCTCAAAACCATTTTCTCTCTTGTGAATATTTTTCCTAGCTAGGTCATCAACAGGATGGTTCGGTGTCTCCTTGGCAACCACATAGTCTTAAGATTTCTCAGTATCCTTTTTACGCCCACTCATCACACTTCACGATTTTGTTCTTATCATTAATCTTTAAAGCATCCTCACCTAGTCTTCATCTTTGTTTTCATCTCCCCTATGTGAATTACCCACATTCTTAGACGTATTCTATATCCTAGCCCTTTAACGTTTTTAATTAATTTTGTTTGCTCAGCAGGGTACTACTTGTGCTCAACTTGAGCTACAATGGGTAAGTCTCTCCTCCGATTTCTTTAGCTAGATTATTAAGCCTTACAATTTCAAAACAAACTGAAAATTTCAGAGAATAAGAGGGATGCAGATGCTCTTCTACCAAGGTTATATTACTTATTTTGGTCTTATACGGGTGAAATTTAAGACAGCAGGTTTAGGCATGCTTTTTGGACTGCCTTCCCTCTTCTGGAACTGGGATGCTGTCCTTAACCAAAAGTTCGATAGTAGATGGTTTAAAATAACAGGCTTTAGAATCATGCAGAATGCCAGCTCTTCTCCCACCAGCTGTGTGATGTTGGACAAGATACAGAAGATTCCTACAAAAGTAAGAATAGTGTATCCTCTTCATAGAGGGGTCGAGAGGATTAATTGAGATAGTGCAGCAAATAGTTAAGAGGCTTTTAATGAATCAGGCCTCTAGCCACAGGGGAAAGTTTGTGGCCTCTATTTTAGATTTAGCCCACATACACGTACAGTTGATTTCTTAACTCCATCTTAGAGCATCTTATAGGAAACAAAGGAAGTATCCTGACATACTTTCTTCCTCCATTTATTGGCTCAGTAAGCCCTAAATTGTGCATGTTTTTCATTACCCTTTGTGTAATTTATAAGCCAGCTGAACTGAGGACTTCCTGAAATATTTCATTATTATTTACTTAAGCGGGGGGGGGGGGAAGCTCTATATAATATTGGAGACAGAGATTATAGAAATACCTCTTTCATTCCAGGGTTTTTTCATCCGTTTATCCTGGCTTTTAGTTTTTCTTATACTGAAAAGGTTTCAATTTTCACCCTGATGTAGAGTCACTACTGGGTTATGTTTTAAGCTTTGTGTAGATAATTTCATGCACTGCTATGCTTATTCTCATAATGAGTTTTCTATAGATGCAATTTCTTCATTCTCTGGGCCTTAGAATTTTCCATGGCAAAATTGCTGTACAGTTTGGGGGTATATACATCATAACATAGAGGGGTGTGTGTGATTCAAGAAGACCCATCCCTCATGGCTGGAGCCATTTCTGGAGGCTTACTGTCCACAGTTCCTCCCTAAGCCTCCATGTCTTCGCTTGCTGTGTCAAATGCAGCTGACATACTCTTAGTTTTTATGTCAGATTTATGTACAATTTTCTTCAGAAGCGAATTAATCCATTGTTTTCAAAATCTCAGTCTTCTGAAAGATATGTCAGCATCTGTGTTATTTTTTTTTCTGGTTACACATGAATGTGTAACACTGTGCTCTATGTGTAAATTTAACAAAATTTCAACACACCCATCTCTTGGTACAGACATATTTTGTATTTATATTTCTTTTCTCTTTATTGAGTAATTTCTGTCAAGGTTCTATTAAAAGAACTGGTGCCACTTTATTATTTCAAGCTGCTATTGTGAGCATGGAATGTTCTGAATTGCTTAGCCTTTGTCCTACTACACATGACCTTTCTTATTCCGGTCACCTACACAGATCTACTTTGCCCATTTTATTTGAAGTTGCATCAGTTCAAGGCATGATTGTTTTTTTTCTTTTATTATTTTTATTTTAGAGACAGAGTCTTACTTGGTAGAGTGTCGCGGTGTCATAACTTACAGCAACCTCCGACTCCTGGGTTTAGGCAATTCTCTTGCCTCAGCCTCCCAAGTAGTTGGGACTATAGGCACTCACCACAACGCCCAGCTACTTTTTTGTTGCAGTTTGGCCAGGGTGGGTCTGAACCACCCACCCTCGGTATATGGGGCTGGCAGCCTACTCACTGAGTTACAGGTACCACCCAATGCCTGGCTATTTTTTGTTTTGCAGTTTGGCCAGGGCTGGGTTCGAACCCTCCACCCTTAGTATATGGGGCCAGCACCCTACCCACTGAGCCACAGTCGCCGCCCCAAGGCCTGATTTTGTAATTTTATTTTTTTCCTAATACCTCCCTCAGTGTGAAGTGACAGTTTTATCAAGCTTGCATCCTTGTGCCACCGAGGTACCTCTGTTATGTTATTTTACCTTATTTTTTCATTCCCAAATTAAATGCATACTTTGGGCAGTGCCTGTGGCTCAAAGGAGGAGGGTGCTGGCCCCATATGCCAGAGGTGGGGGGTTTCAAATCCAGGCCTGGCCAAAAACTGCAAAAAAAAAAAAAAAAAAAAAGACATACTTTTTAAATTGAAAATTTGTCTACCAATTAGAGATTAGAGTACAGTAAAAAAATGATAAAGATTTTGTGACAGGGATGTTCATTGTAGCATTAGTAATAATGGGAAAATGTAGACACTACTTATGGGTCATATATATGGACTGGTAAAATATCATATGCCATTAAAATGTCAACAATAATCTAATGAGCAATTTATATGCTAGGTATTGTCCTAGCACATACTAATTATGCTAGGTATTGTCCTAGTACTTAGGACAAGTACTTTATGTATAATCTAATTTACTTTCCATGTCGGTGCTATGAAGTAAGTACTTTTATTATCCCTATTATATTTAAAGGCATTTAAATATTAGAAAAACTGAGTTGTTTAAGAGAAATCACACAAATAATTGAAGTATAAGAATTTAAATTTCAGACAACAGCGCCTCGGGTCGCCGGGGCTTCTGGGGCTCTTCCAGGGCTGGTGCGCGTGCCCGAGAGTGCGCCGTAGCAATTTTTGAGAAGGCAGCTAGGGCAAGGGGCGGTGAGGTCGGCCCGCTTCACCCGCTGGGACAGCGGTTTCGGCGGCTCCTCTCGGAATTGGCACCAGAGCGTGACTGAACGGAGGCCTGGACAGGAGTCGCGCTCGCAGGTACTTAAATAGAAAGTATATTCTATCTGGTTTATAAACCTGTTAGAGAGGGGAGACAAGATGGCGGACTGAAGCCAGCTTTCAACAAAGGCTCCCGTCCAGGAGAGTTAAGGGACAGGAATTTAGTGAGTATCCTGGTGGACTTGAGCCTCACCAAGAGAGAAGGCTGAAGAACGCACATCAACACCGCTGAGGCAAGTTGTGATCACAAGGACGCAAACAAAAGGTACAAAATCCACCACCAAGCGGACGGGAGTCCCCCTCCCCCATGAGACCAGCTCTGTAGCCCCACAATTGAACAAGTGGGCAGAAATTAAAGCCCCTCCCACTACACTCCACGGGAGAGACCTTCTAAAAACTGGACCTACCTCCCCTACTGGGGTGCCGTGGCGTTCTCCTGCCGGACATAGGGCTGAATAAAACTTTGGGAATGCTTTGCCGGCAACCCTGAATCCCCGGCGCTCCCCTCCCGCCCACTGAGGTCTGGAGGCCTGTCCCCCAGGACTTCGGATCCTTGGGTGATTTCTCAAGGGGAGTGGACAGTCCCCGAGTTGCGACTGGTCAGCATTGACTCTGAGGTGCGCCGAGTGAGGAGAGGGCACCGGCTGAGGGGGAGTCACGCCTCGCGGCACTTCCCTGCGGTGCAGTGCAGCAACCCTCCCCGGGCATAGGGGACCCAAGACTGAATCAGACTCTGGCCTCCCCGCTGAGAGCTGAGAGCCCCTACTCTCACTCGGGGTCTGAGGGCCTATCCCTCCGGAGTTCGGCTCCTTGGGTGATTTCTCGAGGGGAGTGCACAGTGCCTGAGCTGCGTCAGGTCAGCGCTGACTCTGGGATACGTGAGCGAGGAGAGGGCACTCTGCTGAGGGAAAATCAAGCCTTGGCGGCACTTCCCTGCGGTGCAGTGCAGGAGCCCTCCCCGGACCGTAGTATTGCGTGAAACTGAATGAAACTCTAGCTTCCCCCCGCCCCACTCCCAATCCGGGTCTGGGGGCCCATCCCCCAAGAGTTCTGATTCTTGGGGGATCTCTTAAGGGGTGTGGAACCAGCACAAACTGCGGCCGCTCAGTGCTGACTCTGCGGCGCGGGACAGAGGAGAAAAGGGTCGCCTGAGTGCCCACACCAGAGCAGCAGTTCCCTGGAGGTAGATCAACAGCCGTTTTTTCTTTAATGGCAGAACGCTCACTTCTGGATATTCTGAGGCCACACCCCCTGTCTCCCTGGGCAACCAGAGGAGGCCACCGGTGACACGGCTCACAAACCCAGAAGCCTCCAGGGCGGGGCCGACCCAGAGAGGTGTTCAGACGCAATTCTCCAGCAGCAAAGACGTTTGAACTCAAAACAGCCCGTCTCCTGTAGGCGACGACAGGAACAGAGACAGAACCTCACAAAGTTGTCTGTTCTGTTCTGTTCTGTTAGCAGCATCCATCAGGGACGGGGCTAAGCCTGAGTAAACACCTCCTTCCCATCACCTGCATCAAACACTCAAAGATGTCAGGCCCCATCTCCTCCTGCTAGATAGCGGCAGTCTGCGGGGGCCTGGCAGACTTCCTCGCGATTCAGGCAGGTGCAAACCCCTGGAGTGTCTGTTCACTGCAGGCAACTGGGTTAGCCATCTGCAGAGATACCAGTGACTGGGTCCGACGGAGGGGCAAAGTGGGGAAGGAGACGTCAACCTTCCCAGACTGCTCTGTTTGCGGGGTGGCTCCTCCTGACTCCACGCTGCACTGGGGTGAGCTGTCTCAGAGGAGTCACCAGGCCCCTGTGATCCAGTTCCCAGAGACCTCTTGAACCCTTCCACCTGAGACAAGTGCCGATTGAGACAGTTGATTCGGACCTTTTGAACTGGGCTAATAGACTGAGGACTTTTCAGGTGGTGCCCTGGGTGTGCGATTGTAGGAAGGTTTGATTCTCCTTTTCCAACTGGGGCCAGAGGTGGGCAGGCGGGGTGACTTAATTGCTGATTTTTCCACACAGCTGAGACTTCAAGCCAGAGTAGAAGTTGCAATAGGATCGAACAGAAACCAGCTGAAAACAAGACAGAACCACTTTGCTCCACCACACCAGACGGGGCCCCAGTTTCTCAGCCCACAACACTGTACGGGCCCTCGATAAAACCCCAGGGGAAAAACCAAAGGGAGTAAACCATGGGGCGGAATCAGCGGAAAAACTCTGGTAACATGAATAACCAGAATAGATCAACCCCCCCAAGAAAAGATACGGCAGATGTGATTGAAGATCCCATTCATAAACAACTGGCTGAGATGTCAGAAGTCGAATTCAGAATTTGGTTTGCAGACAAGATTAATAAAATGGAATTAGGAATTCGAGGAGAAATTCAAAAACTGTCTCAAGAATTTAACGAATTTAAAGACAAAACCACCAAAGACTTAGACACACTGAAACAAGAACTTACAGCCCTCAAAGATATGAAAAATACAGTAGAATCCCTCAGTAACAGAATGGAGCAAGCAGAAGAAAGGATTTCTGACATTGAAGATAAAGTCTTCGAACGCTCCCAATCTCTCAAAGAGGAAGAGAAATGGAGAGCAAAAACGGATCACTCACTCAGAGAGCTCTCAGATAATTCGAAAAAAAATAACATAAGGGTTATAGGAATTTCGGAGGCTGATGACGTGGCAGCCAAGGGCACAGAGGCCCTTCTACATGAAATTATGAAAGAAAATTTTCCAGACATGCCTAGAGAATCTGAAATTCAGATAGCAGACAGCTTCAGAACCCCAGCACGATTCAACCCCAAAAAGCCATCTCCCAGACATATCATAATTAGCTTCACTAAAGTTAACATGAAAGAGAAGATTCTCAAAGCAGCCCGGCAAAAGAAAACTATAACGTACAAAGGTAAGAATATTAGAATAACTGCAGATCTCTCTGCTGAAACTTTTCAAGCAAGAAGAGGCTGGTCATCAACTTTTAATCTCCTAAAGCAAAAAAACTTTCAACCCAGGATCTTGTATCCAGCTAAACTGAGTTTCATCTATGATGGAGAAATTAAAAACTTCAATGACATTCATATGTTGAAAAAATTTGCCATAAGTAAACCAGCTCTTCAGGATGTTCTCAGACCTATCCTCCACAATGACCAACCCAATCCTATACCACAAAAGTAAACTCACTCAGAAACTTCGGATCAAACTCCAACTTCCACACTGGTGAAAGGATTAAAAATGTCCACTGGACCTTTGAAAAACTCGATACCCAAAATTCCACCAGACTTATCCTTACTCTCCATCAATGTGAATGGCTTAAACTGTCCTCTAAAGAGGCATAGGTTAGCTGACTGGATACAAAAACTTAAGCCAGATATTTGTTGCATACAAGAGTCACATCTCAACTTAAAAGACAAATACAGACTCAGGGTGAAAGGATGGTCATCCATATTTCAGGCAAATGGTAATCAGAAAAAAGCAGGTGTTGCAATTTTATTTGCAGATACAGTAGGCTTTAAACCATCAAAAGTAAGGAAGGACAAGAATGGTCACTTCATATTTGTTAAGGGTAATACTCAATATGACGAGATCTCAATTATTAATATCTATGCACCCAACCAGAATGCACCTCAATTTATAAGAGAAACTCTAACAGACATGAGTAACTTGATTTCCTCCAGCTCCATAATCGTTGGAGATTTCAACACTCCCTTGGCAGTGTTGGATCGATCCTCCAGAAAGAAGCTGAGCAAAGAAATCTTAGATTTAAACCTAACCATCCAATATTTAGATTTAGCAGACATCTACAGAACATTTCATCCCAACAAAACTGAATACACATACTTCTCATCAGCCCACGGAACTTACTCCAAAATTGATCACATTTTAGGTCACAAGTCTAACCTCAGTCAATTTAAAGGAATAGAAATTATTCCATGCATCTTCTCGGACCATCATGGAATAAAACTTGAATTGAGTAACAACAGGAATCTGCATACCCATACAAAAACATGGAAGTTAAATAACCTTATGCTGAATGATAGCTGGGTCAGAGATGAGATTAAGAAAGAAATCACCAATTTTTTGGAACAAAATGACAATGAAGACACAAGCTATCAGAACCTCTGGGACACTGCAAAGGCAGTTCTAAGAGGGAAATTTATAGCACTGCAAGCCTTCCTCAAGAGAACGGAAAGAGAGGAAGTTAACAACTTAATGGGACATCTCACGCAACTGGAAAAGGAAGAACATTCCAACCCCAAACCCAGTAGAAGAAAAGAAATAACCAAAATTAGAGCAGAATTAAATGAAATTGAAAACAAAAGAATAATACAACAGATCAATAAATCAAAAAGCTGGTTTTTTGAAAAGGTCAATAAAATAGATAAACCTCTGGCCAACCTAATCAGGAAAAAAAGAGTAAAATCTCTAATATCATCAATCAGAAACAACAAAGACAAAATAACCACAGACTCATCAGAAATCCAAAAAATCCTTAATGAATATTACAAGAAACTTTATTCTCAGAAATATGAAAATCTGAAGGAAATAGACCGATACTTGGAAGCACGCCACCTTCCAAGACTTAACCAGAATCAAGTGGAAATGTTGAACAGACCCATATCAAGTTCAGAAATAGCATCAACTATACAAAACCTCCCTAAAAAGAAAAGCCCGGGACCAGATGGTTTCACGTCAGAATTCTACCAAACCTTTAAAGAGGAATTAGTACCTATATTACTCAACCTGTTCCAAAATGTAGAAAAAGAAGGAAGACTACCCAACACGTTCTATGAAGCAAATATCACCCTGATCCCCAAACCAGGAAAAGACCCAACAAGAAAAGAAAATTATAGACCAATATCACTAATGAATATAGATGCAAAAATATTCAACAAGATCCTAACAAACAGAATCCAGCAACACATCAAACAAATTATACATCATGACCAAGTTGGTTTTATCCCAGGGTCTCAAGGCTGGTTCAATATACGTAAATCTATAAATGTAATTCAGCACATAAACAAATTAAAAAACAAAGACCATATGATTCTCTCAATTGATGCAGAAAAAGTTTTTGATAATATCCAGCATCCCTTCATGATCAGAACACTCAAGAAAATTGGTCTAGAAGGGACTTTTCTTAAACTGATAGAGGCTATCTACAGCAAACCCACAGCCAATATCATATTGAATGGAGTTAAATTGGAATCATTTCCACTCAGATCAGGAACCAGACAAGGCTGCCCATTGTCTCCATTGCTTTTCAACATTGTAATGGAAGTTTTAGCCACCGCAATTAGGGAAGAAAAGGCGATCAAGGGTATCCATATAGGGTCAGAAGAGATCAAACTCTCGCTCTTCGCAGATGATATGATTGTGTATCTGGAAAACACTAGGGACTCTACTACAAAACTCCTAGAAGTGATCAAGGAATACAGCAGCGTCTCAGGTTACAAAATCAACATTCATAAATCGGTAGCCTTTATATACACCAACAACAGTCAAATTGAAAAAGCAGTTAAGGACTCTATCCCATTCACAGTAGTGCCAAAGAAGATGAAATATTTGGGAATTTACCTAACAAAAGACGTGAAAGATCTCTATAAAGAGAACTATGAAACTCTAAGAAAAGAAATAGCTGAAAATGTTAACAAATGGAAAAACATACCATGCTCATGGCTAGGAAGAATCAACATTATCAAAATGTCCATACTACCCAAAGCAATATATACTTTCAACGCACTCCCTATTAAAGCTCCACTGTCATATTTTAAAGATCTTGAAAAAACATTACTTCGTTTTATATGGAATCAGAAAAAACCTCGAATAGCCAAGACATTACTCAGAAATAAAAACAAAACAGGAGGAATCACACTACCAGACCTCAGACTTTACTACAAATCGATAGTGATCAAAACAGCATGGTATTGGCACAAAAACAGAGAAGTAGATATCTGGAATAGAATAGAGAACCAAGAGATGAATCCAGCTACTTACCGCTATTTGATTTTTGACAAGCCAATTAAAAACATTCAGTGGGGAAAAGATTCCCTATTTAACAAATGGTGCTGGGTGAACTGGCTGGCAACCTGCAGAAGACTGAAATTGGACCCACACCTTTCACCATTAACTAAGATAGACTCTCATTGGATTAAAGATTTAAACTTAAGACATGAAACTATAAAAATACTAGAGGAGAATGCAGGGAAAACCCTTGAAGAAATTGGTCTGGGTGAGTATTTCATGAGGAGAACCCCCCGGGCAATTGAAGCAGCTTCAAAAATACACTACTGGGACTTGATCAAACTAAAAAGCTTCTGCACAGCTAAGAACACAGTAAGCAGAGCAAGCAGACAGCCCTCAGAATGGGAGAAGATATTTGCAGGGTATAACTCTGACAAAGGTTTAATAACCAGAATCCACAGAGAACTCAAACGCATCAGCAAGAAAAAAACAAGGGATCCCATCGCAGGCTGGGCAAGGGATTTGAAGAGAAACTTCTCTGAAGAAGACAGGCGCACGGCCTTCAGACATATGAAAAAATGCTCATCATCTTTAATCATCAGAGAAATGCAAATCAAAACTACTTTGAGATATCATCTAACTCCAATGAGACTAGCCTATATCACAAAATCTCAAGACCAGAGATGTTGGCGTGGATGCGGAGAAAAGGGAACACTTCTGCACTGCTGGTGGGAATGCAAATTAATACATTCCTTTTGGAGGGATATATGGAGAACACTCAGAGATCTAAAAATAGATCTGCCATTCAATCCTGTAATTCCTCTGCTGGGCATATACCCAGAAGACCAAAAATCACAACATAACAAAGATATTTGTACCAGAATGTTTATTGCAGCCCAATTCATAATTGCTAAGTCATGGAAAAAGCCGAAGTGCCCATCGATCCACGAATGGATTAATAAATTGTGGTATATGTATACCATGGAATACTATGCAGCCTTAAAGAAAGATGGAGACTTTACCTCTTTCATGTTTACATGGATGGAGCTGGAACATATTCTTCTTAGTAAAGTATCCCAAGAATGGAAGAAAAAATACCCAATGTACACAGCCCTACTATGAAACTAATTTGGGACTCTCACATGAAAGCTATAACCCAGCTACAACTTAACAATAGGGGGAAGTGGGAAAGGGGGGGGTGGGTAGAGGGAGGGGAATCGGTGGGATCACACCTGTGGTGCATATTACAGGGGTATTTGCGAAACTTGGTAAATGTAGAATATAAATGTTTTGGCACAGTAACTGAGATAACGCCGGAAAGGCTATGTTAACCACTGGGATAAAAATGTGTCAAATAGTTTATGAAGTGAGTGTATGATGCCCCATAATCATATCATTGTATACACTTATGATTTAATAAAAAAATTAAAAAAAAAAATATAAACCTGTTAGACTAAATATATACACATAATTTGATTAATTTTATTTAGAGTAATTTAAGTAATAAAGTTATTTTATTCAGAGTAATTTAAGTAATAAAGTAATTTTATTACTTAATTTTAATTAGAAAGTTGCCTAATATACCATTTGTATTGTATCATTGATTTCATTTCTTCCTTTCTGGGAATTTTGTTTAAAATGTTTCAAGTATGCTATTTGAAATGTTTAGTGACAATTATTTCAGTATGAGTTATTCTCTCATTGAATGTCTTTTGTCTAATGCATTTGTGTTTTTAATTCATTATAATTTTAATTAAATATACCACTGCATAAAAAAAAAAAAAAAAAGAATTTAAATTTCAGAATTTCTGACTTTAGTGTCCAAGGTTTTAAACTCTAGGCTGTCTTAAAATTGTAAATGAGGTAAAAATATTCATAATTTAAGTGAGAAGAGATAATACACGCAAAAAAAGCAATTAAATGGGTCTTTATTTTAATTATTTATATTTTATATGCCACACACATTGTATAATTACTTGATAATAAAATATATGTTGATATAAAAGTATGAAAATGCACAAAAGATATTGTTTAATCTAAATTTGTATATAAATATAAAATACTTTCCTTAACTATTTCCTTTAGTCATAATGTTTTAAAATTCTTTCCAAAGTAGACATTCTTTGCAATTTGGTCAAAGGGCTCCATGCCATCAACGTAGTTTTCCATTCTATTTCTGTTCAATACTATAAATATGTATCATTCTTGTTGACTATGTCCCCCATTTTATAACAGCCAATTAGACACCTCTTTGGATGAAGATCAAGTACACTTTATACTTCAGAGCAAGCAGAAGTAAAATGCCACCTCCAGTGCTATTTTCTGTCGATTGTAACTGGACTCAATAAATACTTTTTTTTTCAAAGTCCACTGTAATTATTCTTTAGATACAATTATAGGTTCAATCCAACCAATTTTGAAGAGCCTTTAATATTTTTCCCAAATATTCCTATATATATATATTGAGATCTTTATGACAAAAATGAATATAAATAATCTAAACCTATATTATCTTCCTTTCTTCAATATTATTTAAATGCTTTAACCACTCAAATAACTTTTATGGTCCTCCTTTGCCTCACTTCGTGCCACTTAGCACTTATCTCTTCCATATACACATACATACATATATAAATATACATGCATGTATATATGATGTGTATCCATATATATTTAATACATACAAGAACCAAAGAAATCAATGAAATTTATTTCTAAAATGGAAGGAGGATAAACAAATGGACAAAGCAATGTCTTTTTTTTATTATTAGATCATAGCTGGGTACATTAATGTAATCATGGGGCACCATACACTGGTTTTATAGACCGTTTCACATATATTCATCACACTGGTTAACATAGGCTTCCTGGCATTTTTTTAGTTATTATGTTGAGACATTTATATTCTACATTTAGTAAGTTTCACATATACCCTTGTAAGATGCACCATAGGTGTGGTTCCACCAATACACTCTACCTCTGCCTATCCTCCCCGCTCCGCTCCCCTCCCTCTCACTCTTAACCATATTCTTAGGTTATAACTGGGTTATAGCTTTCATATTAAGGCTATAAATTAGTTTCATAGTAGGGCTGAGTACATTGGATACTTTTCCTTCCATTCTTGAGATACTTTACTAAGAAGAATATGTTCCAGCTCCATCCAGGTAACATGAAAGAGGTAAAATCTCCATCTTTCTTTAAGGCTGCATAATATTTCATGGTGTACATATACCAGAATTTATCAATCCATTAGTGGATCAATGAGCATTTGGGCTTTTTCCATGACTTAGCAATTATGAATAGGGCTGCAATAAACATTCTGGTACAAATATCTTTGCTATAATGTGATTTTTGGTCTTCTGGGTATATACATAGTCTATTTTTAGATCTCTAAGTGTTCTCCAAACATCTTTCCAAAAGGAATGTATTAATTTGCATTCCCACCAGCAGTGTAGAAGTATTCCCTTTTCTCCACATCCACGCCAACATCTCTGGTCTTGGGATTTTGTGATACGGGCTAATCTTACTGGAGTTAGATGATATTTCAAAGTAGTTTTGATTTGCATTTCTCTGATGATTAAAGATGATGAGCATTTTTTCATATGTTTGTAGGCCGTGTGCCTGTCTTCTTCAGAGAAGTTTCTCTTCAAGTCCCTTGCCCAGCCTGGGATGGGATCACTTGTTCTTTTCTTGCTAATACATTTGAGTTCTCTGTGGATGCTGGTTATTAAACCTTTGTCGGAGACATAACCTGCGAATATCTTCTCCCATTCTGAGGGCTGTCTGTTTGCTTTACTTACTGTGTTCTTGGCTGTGCAGAAGCTTTTTAGTTTGATCAAGTCCCAGTAGTGTATTTTTGAAGCTGCTTCAATTGCCCGGAGGGTCCTCCTCATAAAATACTCACCCAGGTCGATTTTTTAAAGAGTTTTCCCTGCCCTCTCTTCTAGTATTTTTATAGTTTCATGTCTTAAATTTAAATCTTTAATCCCGTGAGAGTCTATCTTAGTTAATGGTGAAAGGTGTGGGTCCAGTTTCAGTCTTCTACAGGTCGCCAGTCAGTTCACCCAGCACCATTTGTTAAATAGGGAATCTTTTCCCCACTGAATGTTTTTAATTGGCTTGTCAAAGATCAAATAACGCTAAGTAGCTGGGTTCATCTCTTGGTTCTCTATTCTGTTCCATACATCTACCTTTCTGTTTTTGTGCCAGAACCATGCTGTTTTGATCACTATCGATTTATAGTATAGTCTGAGGTCTGCTAGCGTGATTCCTCATGCTTTGCTTTCATTTCTGAGTAATGTCTTGGATATTCAAGGTTTTTTTCTGATTCCATATAAAATGAAGTATTATTTTTTTGAGATCTTTAAAGTATGACAATGGAGATTTAGTAGGGATTGTATTAAAATGGTATATTGCTTTGGTAGTATGGACATTTGAACAATGTTGATTCTTCCCAGCCATGAGCATGGTGTGTTTTTCCATTTGTTAACATTTTCAGATATTTCTTTTCTTAGAGTTTCATAGTTCTCTTTATAGAGATCTTTCATGTCCTTTGTTAGATAAACTCCCAAATATTTCATCTTTTTTGGCACTACTGTGAACAGAACACAAATTATCAGAACCTCTGGGATACTGCAAAGGCATTCCTAAGAGGGAAATTTATAGCACTGCAAGCCTTCCTCAAGAGAACAGAAAGAGAGGAAGTTAACAACTTAATGAGGCGTCTCAAACAACTGGAAAAGGAAGAACATTCCACCCCAAACCCAGTAGAAGAAAAAAAATAAACAAAATTAGAGCAGAATTAAATGAAGTTGAAAACCAAAGGATTATACAACAGATCAATAAACCAAAAAGTTGGTTTTTTTAAAAGGTCAATAAAATAGATAAACCTTTGACTAACCTAACCAGGAAAAAAAGAGTAAAATCTCTAATTTCATCAATCAGAAATGACAAAGATGAAATAACAACAGACTCCTCAGAAATTCAAAAAATCCTTAATATTAAAGAAACTTTATTCTCAGACATATGAAAATCTGAAGGAAATTGACCAATACTTGGAAGCAATGTCTTATTAGTGTATCTCCAGCTAAAGATGGTCATGAACTAATCCAAAACTTTCTACTTTCAGTGTAAAATGTAAAAAAAATTAAGAACTAATGAGAGAACATGTATTTATTTCTCCTCTTCACCATTCCCATCATGGACACATTTCTCTTTCTGTGATCTATTATTACAAGAACAGTGAAGAAAGATTGGACAAGATGGAGGAGATTTGACTTCCGTTTCTCTTGTTGTTTATGTGCCTTTTAAATTAGTTATTTGACAATGAAAATTTCATTAGCCTTACTAACCTTAATGTTGTTTTAAGTTGCATATACCTGCTCAGATTTTTCATCTGAGTTCTAGATGCCCCTGACTGATTACTAGACAGATCAGCTTGGATTAAAACATTTCACTTGATATGCCACAAATAAAACTTCCCTTTTTCTAAGGCATGTCTCTTCCTGCTATCTCTATAGTGAGAAGAGATACTTTTGTCAATCAATTCCCCAAATCAGAAACCTAAGATTGACCCTAGATCCCTTCTTTCACCTCATCTTAGACATTAAATGTTTGCAATTTTCTCTTCAATATCTTCCCCTATTCCTGGGAATGGAGCAGACATTTTTCCTGTTTTTGTGCCTGGAATCCTGTATATACATCGGCCATCAAACCAAATGGGATTCTCTTTTACTTTCCTTTTTCTCCTGTTTGACAGGAAAACTGCTCATAAATATGAGCTATAATTATTGTCAATTTTGCTCATTTAGCAATTGTTTATTCTGTATCTACCACATTCTACTCGCCGATCATTCACTGGTGAATAAGTCAGGCAAAGGCCTATTCTCCTGTACAAACAGGTGTCCTCTGGAGCTTAGATTCTTGGGTGCACATTTGTCACAAAATTCCATTATGTGCTACTTGATAGCAAAGATTTGATTTAAATAATTTTTACATTCATTTAATCATTCTTCATTCAAACATTATTTATTGCAAATTTGTCATGCTAGTTACTATGCTAACCCCCAACCCACTGGAATCCATGCAGTTATCTCCATCTTTACCACTACCATGAAGATACTAGAGAATTATTTTTTGTTGTCACCTTATTTGTGAGAATCCTGTACTAAATAAGCAGAGGATTTCATTCAACCCATTAATCCCCATGTTCTTTGGGAAAGAGCAACAAATTTTTTTTAATGAGAAGAAATTCAGGATTAACATGCGGATTCTACAAGGGAGTTGCACCAAATATTTGTAAGATCTGAGAGTAAAATGGATAGTAAGGATGTTTTGATACTTTTGCAATATAACTTGATAAATTTTAACTTGCAGTTGTTTTACTGTTATATATTTTAAAAAATTAGTAATGGAACAAACTATCATGAAGACAGCAGTATAAAAACTAACAAAATAATGGGAACCGTAAAATAGAAGCATGCTCTTTAAATTTACAAACCTAATAACTTTGATTTCACTTTGATTATGTGTGAGACTCTTGCTAAAGCCTGTAATATGCATTATCTCATTTAATAATGATATTTAACAAAAATAAATGACATAATTTAATAAACATTCACTTGTGGTTTGAACTATCTTAAATATCTAATTTTAATTCTAAGCAAAAACAAATGCTTTAACAAACGCTAGTTTGTTACATCAGTGAATTTGTCCACGTGTATATTGATAAATAATGATGAAGAATTTCATTTTAGAATAATCAAGTGTTTGAACCATCAGGAAAACATATCCATATGACTAAAAATAGTTAATGAAACTTTGTTTCACTCACTTAATGCTTATTTATGACATTAACTTAAAGGATTTATATTTATTTCTGAGTACTAACAAAGATAAATATCCTAAAGAAAAAAATTCTCATTTCTTCCATTCCTTTTTATGTATATAAATTCATGGGGTACAAATGCAATTTTCCTGCATTGGTATATTTACACTGTGGTAAGTCAGGGGCCTTCAGCACAACGTCACTGAAGCAAAACACCTTGTACCGACCAAGAATGCTCTCAGTCTCCACGGCCCTCACAAAGACCTCACCCCTCTGAGTCTCCCTTGTCTGTCATTCCACATTCTGTTTCCATGTGTGCACATTATTTTGCTCCTGCTAATAAGTAAGAACATGCGGTATTTATCTTTCTTTGTCTGAGCTGTTTTACTTAAGATAATGGCCTCCAGTTCCTTCCAGGTTGCTTCAAAAGCCTTGATTCCATTTGTTGCTATAGCTGAATAATAATGCATTACATATACACATATATGCTAAATTTCTTTATCACAATCCTCCATGGATGGACACGTAGAATGATTTCACATCTATGCTATTGCAACTAGTGCCATGGTAAACATAAGAGTGCTGCTATGTTTTTGTAGATATTGATTTCTTTTCCTTTGAGTAGGTATCCAGTAGTGGGACGGCTGGATTTTTGGTAGTTTTATTTTGAGTACTGAGGCAGGAATTTCTAAATAACCATTAAGTCTAAGTAAAATGTGTCACTCTTCCTTTCCTGATGTTTCTTAATATTTTTGGACTAAATGAGTAAGACTTAAGAGATGATTTATTTTGGTCATATGTAAAATGACTCAGGGAGAAACTTATTGATGTGAGAATAGCTGCTGTTTTTCTATAAGATCCAGACCGTCATGCAACCGAGCCACCTAAGGACCAATGCCATTACAGAGACGACTTCAGAGAAACCTGAAATCTTGACTCAGGCATGGTCAAGGTCATGAACCTGGCTACTTTGGACAATTTGAAGAGTTCTAGGAAAAGTTCTCTCTGTCAAACTGTTTCTTCAGCTGGTCTGCTGCAGTCCTTAAAAAAAACCTCAATTAGTCAACTTTGTGGTTAATTTTTAAGGGTTATCAATCACTATACAAAAACTTAACTTGCTAGAAAGAGTGGTAGATTTGAAGTCAGTTGTTTTGCTTTAAGTTAACTTTACCTTAAAATGGGGAGACTATCTTTCTCAAAAAGTGTTCTGTTAGAAATAAATGTAATTACATGAGCATTTGTGTAGTAGCGATAGTACATATAGTTATGCTAATTCACTTTATTTTTCCCACAGTGGATGGCTCATAAGTTTGGAGAGATGAGAGCATTAGTTGGCTTGTTAAGAATTTGGGTAAAATTGCCTTATAGAAAAAGGCAAGACAGAAGCATTTTTATTGTTTCACTATTTTGAAGGAGGATGGCCATCAATGAAGGCATTGACAGTTTGATAAGCATGTGATAAGATGGAACTATATTAGACGATCTGGTAATTCCGGTCTGTCCTTCAGATTTTATGATGGCATTGTTCCCAGACAAGTTACTCATCCTGTTCCTAAAACTTCAGAGAAAGAGCTTTCTGCCTTGGTAGAGCATCCTAAGGTTTGCCAGCCACAACAACACAGAAAGCTTTCCAAATACCTCACTGCATTCCTGCTGCAGTTGGCCTGAACGTTCCCTTATTGGAAATGGAAAAGTACAGATGGGATTTGCTTAAAAGAAATTCATTCTACATATAGAAAAAAATTGATGATGCTAATAATTTTACTAAGCAAAAAGATTTTTTCTAACATTTGACATGAAAAATTTATTGTTACATTAAAGTATCACTTTTCATCTATTTGTAAAATAATCAGGTTCAAAAATTAA
This sequence comes from Nycticebus coucang, assembly GCF_027406575.1. Lineage (NCBI taxonomy): Eukaryota > Metazoa > Chordata > Mammalia > Primates > Lorisidae > Nycticebus > Nycticebus coucang. Next base: position 106,775,616 of record NC_069786.1, on the reverse strand, counting down.
ACAGATAAGTATAAATAATTAAATGTACAAATATTGTTGTGGTCTGTGGCTTTATGGAAGAAGAGTTTCCTTTGGGCTCATGACACTTTTAGTTACTTAAGCTCTAGAGGGCTAAGGTCACTTTTGAGCGATTTTAATTAGCCTTAGTGTTTAGAGAATGTGGAAAGAGGGAAACCACAAAGAGAATGAGAGAAGGAAAAGGAAAAAAAACAGAATGGCTTATACAATTAAATTTACTTGAAACAAAAAAAAAGAAAACAGAAAATCTGGATGTTTGAATTATATTGAAATATATTGAGAAACTAACCAAATCTAGACTAAAAAACAAGTTAGTTTAAAGAAAACACAGGGAAGTCTTATTTTTACTGCCTTTTAAAATAGCAAGTTATGAATCCCCAACAATAAAAAAAAAAATAGCAAGTTACATTAAATGTTACTAATTTGCCAATATTTCCAAACTACTGAATTTACTAAACTGTATGCATCTAACATACCCACGAATTTCTTCTAATTTTAAAATGATAGAAATATCTGTTTATTATAGGCTTTTGTTATTCAAGCAGATTAAAACACATTATATGGCATTAGGCCATTAAGTAAACAATGAACTGCTTACTTTAAAGGCAAATAAAACAGTTGGGCAACCAGAGCAAGTAAATGAGCACTTTAGTGCACTGAGTGGTACCCTGAGGAATGCTTCTGAAATGGTAGAATAATAATAGCTAATATTTACTAAGTGTGTATAACAGCCAGGCACTGCCAAATGCTTACAAATATTAGGTTATTTTTTACAACTCTGTGCTAAGAGAACCATGCACATATTTACTCCTATTTTATGTATGTGGGAACTGAGGTCAGAGAGGATATAAAAGTTGTCCTAAATCAAAGGGTCTAGGAGGGCCAGATCCAGAATAGAAACTAGATTGTCTGGTCCCTGGGACCCTTCTCCACTGGGCAACATCACTTCACATAGGGAGGCATGAAGCAGAAGTCAGAAACGTGATGAAGAGCAAATGAACAGAATTCAAATTTAAGGTTATTTCCTGCTACGCAAAGTTAGAAAATGTGCTAGTGCTTTCTAACTTTCTTACATTTGCCAAAAGAAATTATGAATATGCAGTGATTAGCACAAAAAAGTTACATTTTTTAAAATAAAGAATAAGAAAGCCAATCTTCCTGAATCCTAACAAAGTGATCTATGCAGGATAAAAACATATTCTTAGGTTGTTCCAAAATGAAAATCTTATACGATACTTATAAAAAATATGGTGAAGTGCTGATCAGGTTCAGAGCTTCAATTTCGCCTTTATTATAGATCATTTACTGAGGGAGGAAGACAGTTTACTTGTAAGCCTTATTGACAGATAACTCGATCCTTTGAGATAATCCAGTTCAATCCTGTCATTTATTTGTTCGTTCATTTATTCATTTATTGACAGTCTTACTCTATTGCCGAGGCTGGAGTCCACTGACATCACTATCATTCAGTACGACCTCAAACTCCTGGGTTCGATCAATTCCCCTGCCTCAGCCTCCCGAACAGCTGAGACTATGGGTGGGCACCACCAAACCAGCTATTTTTTTCTGTTTTTAGTACAGATGGGGTGTCACTGCTGATCAGGTTGTTCTTAAACTCCTCTGCTCAAGCGATAGTCCTGCCTCAGTCTCCCAGAGTGCTAGGATTACAGGCGTGAGCCACTGCACCTGGCCCAACTTTGTCATTTTTAAAGAAGATGAACCCAAGACTCAAGTATTAATATTAAGCAGAAAGTAGGGGTGATTAAAACCGAGGCCTTCTGCGTCTTTGTGTTTAATATTTCCAGACAGCTCATGTAAGTAAGTAGAGCCACTGGAGACAGAATGGCTCTTCCTCTCACTCCCTATTTCCTCCTGGTTTGTACTCCGAATACTCTATTAGCTCCAAGAAAAAAAAAATGCAGAAAAAGCTCTGGAATGAAATTTTATTCTACACAAGAGGTGTCAGACAGTCACAAAATCTAGGGAGGGATTATTCCCTTGTGACAGGCCAGGCATAATCTTTGCTGTTGTGGTTATGGGGTGGTCTGACATGACTAGTAACTCCGTGGGGCTATTTGATATTTCTTAAATAAAAAGACTTTGGAATACGTTGCCTGGGATAGGTTGCCATGGAAACAGTGGAGTCAGCTTCAGTTGGTTAGTAAAAGATTTCATCAATTTGCTCACCTTCTAAAAACATGGTTGGTGCAGATTCTCAAAACTGCAGCTTTTTCTCTAAAGCATTTAACATTGACCACTGACTCTGTTTCGGGAGGTCCCCTTATACATGTTACTCTGCAATTAATGCTACTAAGCAGTTTGGGGAAAATACTGCAAGGGTTGCCACGCTGATGATTGTCTCACCAAGGAGCTTGAAGTAACAATGCCCGTGTTAAAATGCCAATAAAGCACCTTTAGCTCTAACAAGCCCCCTGCCTCTACTCTCCACGCTAGCAAATTTAGCTATAAGTGTGTTTCATTTTTTTTGTCAGTGATGGAGTAGATGGAAGAAATGTAGGAAAGAAGGAAGGAAGGAAGGAAGAAGGGGAGAGAGGGAGGGAGAAATAGAAGGGAGGGATGGGTGCAGGATGACTTGCAGAATTTAAATGCACAATACTAACTGCAAGCAAAGAAGAAACCAGTGTGAGATCTTACGCACTGATGACTGTAACCTTTTAATAAAAAAGTTTATAATATATTCCAAGTGGGGTTTCAAAAGCATATAATCTATGACCCAGGGATTACACTCCTGAAAACAGTCTCAAGACACCCCTGCACATGTGTACCAGAACAGATATACAGGAACAGTGTTGGCACCTCTGGGTGTAATTGCAAAAATACTGAAACTTCACTGAATACTCTGTGTGCGTCGGCATGGATGACACTAACCAATAACGGTAAGTGAGCAAGCAAGTAGCGAAAGGATAAATGCAGTAAGAATGTAAAATAGTCAAACCAAACAATAAGCTGCTTAAAGAAGCATACAGACAAGATAGATGAATAAAGAAAGTAAGGGAATTATTACCACAAAATCCGGCATTATGTTTATTCGTGTTTGTAGAAAAGGAGAAACATGTTGATTGGAGAGAATAACATAGGTACTAGTCATGCTCTACTTTATTGCATTTAAAATTTTATTAAACTATACATACCCTCTTAGACATCCTTGAAATTGCTGTTAAGAATAAAAAATGCTTATAGAAATGAAAAACAGCAATGTGCATGGAATCATATCATTTTCATCATTACTTGTATCTTTCTTAACAAAGAATATTATACATAAGTGGGCATTCTTACTTTCAGGTATAATAATTACATTTTCATAGGATTTTATAGTTTACTAAGGATATTCACAGCACTTTAAAATGGATTTTATTATTTCTGAATGGCAACCAAATAATAGAAGCTCAACTGTGACATACCCAGGGAACCAGAGCTAGGAAATAAATACATTGAAACTCCAGACTTGTGAATTGGTGGCTTGATAATTTTCCTACTGTACTATTCCGAAATCTCACATCTATTCTTGCTGTCCTTTGCATATGTTACACTGCTGAATTTGAATTATTTGGCTGTTCTTCCTCTTCCTTTCATCTCACAATGATCGTCACCTTGAACTTCATGCTCTGCTGTCTCCCAGTTCCCTGGGAATCTTGTGCTTTCCCACACGCCAGTGTCTTTGCAGGTCTTGTCTCCCTCTCGGCAGTGCTCTGTCAAATCCTACCTTCCCTTCTGCCCTCTTAGTTTGCTCATTCCTCTTGATTCTTCAGGTTTGAGCTTAAATGTCACTTGATCCAGGACACTGAGTCCCCAAGACCAGGTTAGGTGTCTCATAGGTACTTTACTGCATTTGCCTTCAGGTCACTCATTGATACTGTTCACTGAATTGTAAGGACTTTGACAGCGAGTGTCCTGCACTGTCTATGATTTCATTCCTATTGTTCAGATCAATGTTATCTGTTGGCTTTTGCCAGGAGGTTTGCAAAACAAAACACCACACAAATTAGTGGCTTAACTCTGCAATAATTTATTCTTGCTCATGCATTTACAGGTCTGCCAGGGCTTGGCTAGTCAGGGTTTGGTCCTTGATGCAGACTGACTCCACCTCCTCTCCACATGTCTCTCTCATCTCCCCAGAACCTGGGCACCAGGAATGTGCAAACACCTTTCCACATTTCAAGCTGCTATTTGCACCATTAGTATCATTTTGGGATAGTCACATGACCAAGCCAATGTCAACGGCTAGCAAAGGGCACTCAGTCTTTAGTGAAAGGAACTTCCAGGACATTTGGACACAGGAAAGGGTGATAATTCATAACCAATAATTTAATGCATCACACCCAGTGCATGCTACACACAAAAGGGTTTCTAGATGTCAAAGTGTGGCTTTGCAGTTCTCAAACCCTTTCCCAATCACAGAGCCCTTTCCCTTACTTTTCCTCTTCTCTAATCTTCACCTACCCTAGGCTTTCTAGTTATTGTAGGCAGCAACTATCTCTTACCAATGTATGTTCTCTTGTTCAGCTTTGTGCAGTTTGATAACGTTAGGTCATCAAAATCTCTCAAGATCCAGCATAATGGACTGCTAATAGACTTACATGGCTGATGGTGACAACTGGAGTAGTCAAATAACCTTGCCTAAAACTCCATATGGTCCTCAGCAGTCCCGAGGGAGATATATATATATATATATATATATATATATATATATAGTTTTAGGTAAGGTTATTTGACTACCCCAATTGTCACCATATATGTGTTTGTGTGTGTGTGTGTGTGTTCCCAGGGACTGCTGAGGACCATATGGAGTTTTAGGCAAGGTTATTTGACTACTCCAGTTGTCACCATCAGCCATGTAAGTCTATTTGCAGTCCATTATGCTGGATCTTGAGACCCCATAAGTATGTATGTGGAGTCTCAAATATATACGTGGAATGTGGACATACACATACACACACACCACCTTTGTGGCTAGTAGGGCTGAGCCTCCAATATTCCCTCACCACTATCTTTTAGGGCTACTGTTATTTTACCACTGATTATGAATGTGGCTCATTTACTCCTTAACAGTAAAGAGAAGAATCATTTTTTCATCCTTATATAAATCTCTTTTAATTTAAATGGATAAAAAGAAAAATTGAGGGAAATGAATAAATAATATTTTTTTATTTTAAAAAGCATAACCTATATTTAGTCTCTGTCCCAGATATATTTTATGGGTTATATAGGTTCTTTAGGAGTCAGAATTTATATATATATATTCTGGAATGGGAGAATATGTCTCTATTGCTGATATTTTACTTTTGTGATATTGAAGACTGTAATTTTAGTCTTTTGGTACTTAGTTATATGTTTATTTGGAATCTACAGAGCTTAATGAAACTACTCATGTTACATATTTTACTATCTTTCATCACGTTTATTAAAACATTATTTGAGTTATAAATTTCTACTTCTTAGGTGGTTGAGTTTGGAGTTGCATTTGACCCTTGAAATAATAATGACAGAACCTTGAAAAGAAAAACCAACAATATAGCTCTTTTTGAAAGGGGATTTTCCCCACCTTCTTAGAATCATTTGCTAGGGAGCTTTGTTTTCTTCTTTCTTTGCTTTCATCCCAAAGCAAAGACATTAGCTGATCTTAGAAAAACTTCCTCACAGCCGAACACTCACTGGCTCAGTGAATGTGACTCAGCACGCTTGACAGCCACATCCAGCCTTGAAACATTACATGTAATTTCCTGGAAGCTGTTGTCAAATCTGTTTACAAAGCCAAGCAGAAAAGGTTTCATCAGGAACTCACTGTGCACCTGTCTTGGGTATCTATGGAAGCTCCTTAATGCAAAGAGGCTGTCAAAATTTCAGAGAATAGGCTGAGATATGAAGTGTTTACCTAAGGCAATAACTGAAAAGGGAATAATGAATTTTATTTCTTTTCTCATTCCCTCACTCTCAACACAGGTGCATATACATAAAACTACAAAATAACACTCAAGTGTGCTCTTACGCACACGCACACACACATGCACAGGCGTGAAGTGTAGGGAAGAGAGGAAATACAGAAGATTGACATTTTTTGGTGGAGACTGGCTAAGTGTCATATTAAAGCCTTTGGGGACAAGATCACACAAACTAAAAGAACTGGTTTTTCTCTCTGCTCCTGAGGTGGAGCAAAAGGGTGTGAGGCTGGGAGATATTTGGAGAAAGGTGTTAGGAGAGGCATCCGGGCCACTTCACTCCACCCTCCTCCCTGTGGCAGTCCTGTCAGTGTTACTTGACTCATCTTCCCATGTAGCTGGGTGCTCCTGAGGGACCTACCCATGAAGTTTTGGGGTGAGTCTTTAATGAGGGAAACTGATGACTACGTTCTGACTGAAGCTTTTATGGAGCAGTAGTATTCAGGGGCATGGGAGGAAGATGGCTGGAATGCCATTTCTCAGTGAGAGAAGACATGGCCCGTCCTTCATGTCCGTTGGGAGAGGCAATCATTTCTAATTTCTCATATAGGGCAACGGAAGGCCAGAGAAATTAATTCAAATCAAGTAATGAGTCAGAACAACAGTTCCTCAAGAATTTAGTAATGTAAGATCCTTTCAATGGTTTTCCAGGTGGGTGGTGCTAAGCAGGCATCCAGAGATCATCAGGTGGTCCACAAATTGGTAATTTAGCCTCCACGGGTCTTCAGCTACTGCCATCAACAGCTGGTCAGCCTGAACACCTGGACCCCTGAGCAGGCAAGACTGAGAGAATGAGGATGCCCCTCTCCCTCACCGCCCTTCTGCCTTTTCCAAACCCTGCCCCTGCCAGTTCACTGATCAGGATTTTCTATCTCTGGATTCTGAGTCAGGCATTTGTGACTCGTGAATCTGAAAGGAAGACCAGAAAGTTGGGGAAGTGTAAATAAATAAGAAGAAAGATGGGAAAGATGAGTGAAATGATGACCTTATGTTGGACCACAAATTATCCTGCCCCAAAGTTAGGTTTTTAACAATCAAGCAAGAAGGGAGACTCCTAAATTGTTTGATTTGTGACAGAACAAATGCAGTTTTGTGTCCACATCTGACTGGTTGGACAATCAGCTCCACCCGTTACACGTGTTTCTTCTGACAATGAGACCTCATCTTCGATTCCTTGAGAAGTTTGATCCCAAGAAACACTAGTGCATCAACCTTGACTAATTTTTTAGTCAATTTATAGTCATATCCCCATTCCTCCAAACTTAAGAGGAAAAGAGGACATCGTTTCGTTGGTCCCAAATTGTAACTATTCAATCATTGTAACAGTCTGGGTAACTATTTGCTCTACTGTTAATACAAATAGATTCTATGATTTTGTTTTGTTTTAAAGCAATGAAAGATTAAGTTTGGTCAAGACAGTCTGTGATAGATGGAACAGTTTTCTTTTCTACCATAGCAAGACTTTCTAGAACTTTGTTATTCAACACAGTTGTCACTAACCACGTGGGACTACTGAACACTGGAAATGTATTGAGTTTGTATGTGCTGTATGTATAAAATACACAATAGATTTAGTGAACTTAATAAGGAAAAAGAATGTAAAATATCTCAATAATTATTTTTGTGTCAATTAAATGTTGAAAGGATAACATCTTGGATATATTAGATTAAAAATGTTATTGAATTAATTCCACCTATTTATTTATTAGGCTATTAGAAAATTTAAAATTACCTATATGGTTTGCATGATATTTCTGTTGCACAGCAAACCTGATCTAGGAACATGTGGACATTAGTGATGGGGTGGGGGAAGATACCAGCTTTTAACTGCTTGGAGCTGTAAATAACATGTCATTTCCATTCTTATTTTGTTGTCCCAAACTAGTCAAGTGGCCTAAATCTAACATCAAAGGAGCCTGAAAAATGGATATTGTGTGAGTCTTCAAAGTCTTTGCCACACAATCATTTTTTTTCTATTCACAGTTGCTCATTACTCTCTTTCATATGTCCTTTTCCTTTGTTATTTGCATTTTACCCCCCATGGTTCATTCTTTTCAAGACATAGAGGCTTCCTCTTTTCCAGGAATCATATTATCAATGCTTTTTGATTCTTTCTGTGTCCTCTCTCCTGGGAAGGATAACTCAATTCATCCTTCTCTTCTGCTAGAATCCCCATACACAATAAAAAATGAGGTGTGAGGGGGAAGGTGGGAAAGGGAGGACGATTGGCAGAAGGAGGGAGGGCACGAAGCGGAGTATCACCTAATGTGCACATTGTGAGGGTGTCTAACACACCCTCTGGGTGAGGGGCTCTTCTACAAATGGAACTTTGCCCTGGAAGTGAGGACAATGTAACCTAAGAATCTGTCCCCTCATATTAATTTAAAATAAAAAACGAAAACAGTGCTCAGAATGTCATTGGATATACTTATTCTCCATTCAATTACATATCATTTACTGCTTAAGAGGTACATGCTGAACGGTGATATTAAATTTTCTTATTTAATCAGTTTAAGATTATGAAGAAACTTCCCAGAACTTCTAACTTTAAAATTTCTCGAATAACGAAAAACTAAAAAAAAATTCTCATATGGTTATTTGGTTTAAAAATAGATAACTACCAATAAAAACTGCTAAAGAATTAAAATGATTAAGAAGATTGGTAGAGCTAAAGGGGAAAGGCAATAGTCCTATTAATATTGTGCTGCCAGAAGTATATTCTAGAAATCTAGGAGTTTAGAGTGAGAGGTTAGCAGCGGAAGAGAATACATTTCATACGATGAGTTTTATTTTTATTTACTATAGTTCATCCTCTTAAAATTTCAAAGTTGCAATTTTTTTTTTTTTCTGAGACAGGGTCTCATTCTGTCTCCCGGGCTAGAGTGTAATGGCTTCATCGTAGCTCACGGCATCTCAATCTCCTCCTGCCTCAGCCTCCAGAGTAGCTGCGAGGTGGGACTACAAGTTCAAGGCATCACGCCCAGATAATTTTTTTTCTGTTTTTATTAGAGAACCATTCTTGTTTTTTCTCAGTCTGGTCTGGAACTCCTAAACTCAAGCGACCCTCCCACCTTGGCTTCCCAGGTGCTAAGATTACGGGCATGAGCCGTCACATCCAGCCCAGAGTTGCAAATCTTATATGTCTCATTTAACAAGAAGGCCTCAATTATTTTTTATAAGGAACTTAAAATAAAGAAGTGATTCAGAAGAAGCATAAAAGGTACTAGGTAACACATAGCAATCCAATCATAGATTAAATTGGCCTACTAAAACTGTTAGGAGTGGTGCTACCCACCTTAGTACAGCTTCTGGGTTTTCCTTTACAACATCCCGCCTCAGTGCTCTACTGCGGAGGCTCCCCTTCTCCCATTACAGAGCCCCGGGCCTTATCAACTCATTACCTGGGTCAGTTAGATGTGGAATGGGTTAGGAATTGCTCTATTATCCCATTATGCTGCTGTTCTGCTCCATTATCTGAGTGGCCACGGGCAGTGTGCTAGGTGTAATGCTGTTTTTGCAATGCAGGAAGAGAGAACTTAATTCCGGAGATCTTTAAAACCTCATAGAGAGAATATTCTAGAAATTACAACACATGTACAAATAATGCAAAGGTGCAGTTACAGTGTCCATTAAAATTAAAGAGCTGAGAGTGGCAAGGGGGCTCAAGGTCACAGTAAGCATTTCTTTTCTTTTTTTTTTTTTTCACAGTAAGCATTTCAAAGTGCAGTCGTTATCGAGATCGACCTGCAGTTTCTTCCACCTGTAAGCTCAGGAGATGTTCCTTTGCTCTTGGTTAGAGTGGGCAGGGACCTAGAACCAGATCTCTTGATAATGGGGGATTGGACCAGGCAACAGTGCAGGGTATATCATGCTCTTCTTCCTGACTTGCTCCCTGGTTTGTCTTTCCCTTGTGGTAATTGCACCCCCAACTCTATCTAACTTCAGCGCAGTATCTGACTGCAATGAAATCCTGGGAACTGTGAAAGTCCTGGGAACTTTTCTGGGGCATCGCATCCATGAGCCTGGGTGCATTCGTGTGAACCGAGGTGGGCTCCATCAGAAAGTGGCACACGCGTGTGTCAGAGAGTCTCTTTAGACAAATAATTACGACCTCAAAAGAAGCCATGGGTAGATGAAAGATCATTGGACTGGAAGCCAAAGGCACCTTACTTTGCTAAACTATCTTAGAATATTATTTAACTTCTTTGAGTCCCATTTTCCCCACTGAAAGAAGAGAAATAAAAATGACTTTTGTGCTAATATATATATTTTTGAAGCTGACATGGGAAAACAATCATAACTGTACCTCGCTTATGGTACAGATCCAACTCAGGTTGAATCTGAGCTCTGCAAGCATTAAGTGTCTGATGGAGTCCAGATTATAAGATAACAAGTGTGGCTCTCCAGGTCCGACCCCAAGGTGTTTTTTTTTTGTTGAGACAGGGTCCCACCCTATGCCCTGAGCAGAGTGCAGTGGGCGTGGTAGCTCACTACAACCTCAGATTCCTGCGGGCACCCCGCTGCCTCAGCCTCTGGAAGCCGCTGGGATTACAGGCGCTCGCTGCAGCACCTGGCTGGGTTTTTCCTTTTTTTTTGTGAGTCGGGGTCTCACTGTCCCTCAGGCGAGTCACGAACTCCTGAGCTCAAGCGATTCTCCCTCCTCAGCCTCCCACAGTGCTGGGATTACAGGCGTGAGCCACCAGGCCCGGCCCGACCCCAAGGTTTTTAACCCAATGTTTTTAATCTTCTAGCTGACCGGCTGCTTGCATACACATCTCACATGCACTTGGATATTATTTCTCACCCTAGACTATTGTAGAAGCTTGTAACAACGACAATGCTCACATCATCTTGCAGAAGTCTTAGGAGAAAGTGCAAAATGTAGGGTAAATAATCTGCAATATGTGGGTGCCTAGGAATTCTGCCATCTTAAGATGGAAAATAGTTTGGAATTCTCAGACTTCCTACTCAAAATATTTTTCTCGATCCAGAAATCTTATAGAATTCACTTCCCATGATCTACCAGGTCATGTTATGCCAAATGGTAACTGAAGACCTGTCTTTTTCATGCTTTGCTACATGCAGCTAAAAAGTGAGCCTTGTGCAAAAGCCAGAAGGATGTGGATACAATGGTAGAAATCATAGGAAAAGAATTTTTTTTTTAAGTCAGCCTTTAAAATGTCCTTGAGGTACAATATCTTAACTTAGTTACAAAGTAACAATAAAGAGTTTCCAGAATTCTCTAATTTGACTGTTTTCTGAAATCTGTACCAATTTATTCCCTTTTACACCAAGAAATACTTCAGGATCTAAGAATAACAAAAGTACGGTGTCAGGTGGGCTCATATCATGTCTTTTAGGAGAATTAGTCTTATTTTGATTATGTGGAGCACAGCAGTATCCCTCCTAATGTGTTCGTTCTACTTGGATTTAAATAGTATCGAAAACATTCCCTTGTTTGTGAAATATTGCCATAGCCCATGGAATTTTCCGGCGACTCTCAGTCCTGGGCGTGCACCTGACCACCGTCAGCAGCAGATACCCTGTTGGGCAGCTCTGCTCGCGTGATGTCTTTCATTTGAAATCTTGGTTTGCTGCTTTAGGTTTCTCTGCTCTTCATCCTACTTGCTGCCATTTGGTCTTCATTAAAAAGGTTGAAAATCTTCCTACCACCTTCTCCCGCTGCCTCTGGCCTCACAGCTATGCTGTGAATAATAGTAATTAACATCTGTGCGGGATGATTTTTATTCACAGAGTTTTGAGACATTAATTAGTGTCATAACATCTCTAAGAGGTAGCTAATTATAATTCTCACACTTTTTTACAGCTGGGTTAAGTCACACGTCTACACCCATGCACAAGAAGGCGCGGCGTGGACCCGGACCTGGGGTGCACACCAATGCTCTCTCTGCCCGACACCAGGACGCCATCTGTCTGCCAGTGTGCTTTCAGTGTCACACTCTGGGGCCACCTGGGGGGCCAAAACCCTTATTTCTGTTCTTGTGGTGGGTACTTCAAATAGGTTGTGGTTAAAAGAAAGAGTTTTCTGAGAAGGCAGTCAGACTGGAAAATCAGCGTAAGTTTTCTGAGTTCTAGAGGAAATGTTAAGTTCCCTTGTGAAATAATGTGCAATGAGTTGAAGACATAGATGATCCTAGTCATCTCGCTGTTTTTGGTAAACAAAACTCCACCATTTCAACCTTACATTGTAATATAGAAATAAGTTAGGAAAAACAAGGGGCAATGACAAAATTCTATATGAGGCCTCAACCCATAATGGATTACAATATAGTCGGCCAGTATTAAAAATACCATATTTCAAACTTATTTGGATTTTAATTTATGATTTCACAGCTTTTCGTATGATAAACAAGGTTTGGGCACTATCCCAGTAATAACAATGGGCATCTCTTCAGCTAGGCCTTATTTTTAAGTTAACATTTACTGACAAGACTGAGGGGTTGCTATTTTGTATTGCGGTGCACTGCTTGTGTGTTTATTCATTGATTAGAAACACAATTTCTTAAAGCCACTCCATGTTTTTAGATTTTAAAACTTATTTAACATTTTACGTTAGGAGATAAAATGTAAATTATGTATTAGTCTTCAAATTGTTGCCTGAAAAGCAAAAGTTGCTCATTTCAAACAAAAATGGGAGGGATTTTGAGAAGGCTTGAGGTACTTCGTTGACCTCTCAACTTTCTTTTCATGGAGCCACAGGTTTAGGGGCATCGGAACACCCTCTCCTGATTCTTCATTCCCTTTTTTTCCTCTTTGAAGTGAGACAGGAATACGAGCTCTTGCTGCAGGTGACTAATTCCCTCTGCAGATCCGTTGGTCAATTTGTCTTAATATAGGTTTGGTGTGGGGAAAATGTCGATATTAATTCTACAAATTTTACTTAACTCCAGACTTCAGATGAAGAGATAGGCAATGTTGTAACTTTAGATGAGGATGTCTTCAGAAAAAATAATAAGTCATGCAGTTTCTGAATGTACACTTAATCTATTTGGCCATGTAGCCATCCAGGGATCCAGCTGGTTTACATACTACAATACACTGCCTTGTACCAAAATTAAAAATCTAGAAATGTCCTGAGGGTGAAAAATTGTCACATTTTGGGAAGCCATTAATAAAGCCATCAATTACATTTAAAAGCATGGAGCAATGTTGAGCCTACCTCTAAAATGAGACTTTGAACTTCTCTCTTCTCTTCATTCTCAGGGCTACAGCTTAATTTAGGTCCTTCCTCCCTTCAATTTATTCTCCTTGTTGTACAAATTAATGAGTTAATCAAGTTATTTATTCAGAGGGGAAAAAATCTTCCCCTCTTCTTTCAGTGGCTCTGGGGAGGCCAAAATAGATTTAAGATTTCATAACATGGAATACAGGCTATTCACCATGTGGTTTCTGTCTGTTCTACAATTTCCTACTGGAACTTTGGATTTATTCAGTGCCTGGTGCACTGGTACAGTTTTATTTAGCTGAGAAAGGCATTTCACACGTCTATACCTTGGCATGTCACTGTGCTCTCAGAGGAACATCCTTTTCCTCTCTGTCTGCTATGAAATTCTGCTCTTCAAGATGCTCCATCAGAGCTATTTCAGGAGCACAGTTTCTACCATTCCCCTACAAACAAAGTTAGTTGTTTCTGCCTCTGTGGTCCAGCAGCATGTCAAACAAATCTCTTCACACATATTGCATTCTACCGTAAACACATTAGGGGCAGAAACAATTTCTTTTTCTTCTTCATTTGCAAGACACCTAATTAATTGGCGTCCAATCATTATTTATGAAGTTGTGATTTCATCTTTCCTATGCAGTTCTCCCTCTGTCAATAATCCTGTTGAAATAAGTTTCCTAAGTGTCTTGCGTATTATTAGATGCGTTAGCAGTGTTTCAGTGGTCTCATCTGAAAAAAGCTGTTAAAATCATCCACTTCAGGAGGATACTATGTAAATTAATTAGTAGATTCAAGATATTGTGAAAATGTAGGGCACATCGTTCAGGTGTTAAGTTCTATTAAGATCAGCACCGAGGCTTTCTAAATGTCAGGAGTTAAGTTTGAGAACCTGCTGCCACAGAAAATCTCTAAGAAGGTGTGAGATAGGTGTGAAGTTTTCTCTTAAGTGTTTCATTTTTGAAACTTCACATTGTTGGCTGGAAATTGAGCCTATAGGTATAAGACTAAGGAGAAAGTAAGTGTTTAGTGTTCTGTAGATGAATGTGTCTGTGTATTTATAGCCATGTGCATGTTCACAAGCATGATATATATGTATAAAATCATGATGCGTATATATCTAAATGTTTTATATGCAAATATTTGAATACATATACATGTATATCTGTGCACATATGCATATGTGTGTTTTAATATATCTATATATAAAATGGAAAAACAGGAGGGAAAAACAGAGAAAACTGGTTATTCCTGATAAAGCTACTGAATTTGGGGAGGATATGGGGGCACACTTCCACTTGGCAAGCCCTGGAGCTCCGTGCTCTCCCCTTTTCTGTCCTGTAGCCATGGTATCTTCATGGCTTCAGAATCAACTGTATACCAATACACCCATCCTTGGTTCTTGATGAATTTTTAATTTCCTGACTACGAATTTTTGGTAACACAGACATAGGTATGTGTAATTTCATTTTCTACACAGCTTTACAACTTGTAAAATTCTTTCAAATATATTTGAGACGTAATCCTGTTTTCTGACATTGTCAGGACGAATGATGGGCTGGTTAGTCAAAGAAAGGTAATGCAAACACTTATATGGAGAAAGCTTAAAATGTTACATGCTTAATGTATTTTTATTTAAATGCTTTATAAAAATAAACATTAATTTGTCAAAATTTTGATATCAAGCCAAGGTCTTTTCTTCTATTCTGAATTTCCTGCTTTGAATTCCATCTTCTTGCCCAATTCACATCTAAAATTCATTATATGTAATTTCCATATTTAGTTTCTTTAAAGTAGAGCAAGAATTTAAAGATTCTTGGGAAACCAGGAAAACACAGATTTCTTGTGTATATTTTATGATATCTTTCTCTCTCTCAATTTTTAGTTTTCTTGATATATCTGAATTGATAAAGGATTTTAATATATTCACATTTATGGAGTCTTTTGAAAGCGTTCCACTGAGTTTTCATACAAACAACTATCTCTCTCTCCTTTTTTTTATTAAGTCATATATACATAGATCATGAATACATTTATGCCTTTGTGGAATTAAATGTGTTGATTATTTGTACAAATTGAAGTGCTTATATCCTCCTAATTAACATAGCTTTCACCTCATTTACTTAATCACAGTGTTAAGACATTTGTTCAATACTTGATAGATTTGACTTGTACCCTTGCAATTTTTACATACATCGTTTCATAAATTTGTATTATGATTAATTCAAATATATAATTACAATACCACAATCCAGTGGCGTGAAGTGTCAGCCAGTGGGCTCCTGATTGACCGGCAACGCAGTGACGGGAGCAGAGTTACACAAGGCTCTTCCCCGGGAGCCAACCTTTCATGGACATCAATCACTTGGTGTGTTCTGCAGAGAAACAGAAAGATGCTGGCAAATGCAGAATTTCTTCTCTTTTTCATTAGATATAAAAAGAGCCTGCACATTCTCTCACCATTACAATAAGATGTCATCTCTTGGCATACAACTAACAAGTAGGTATTTCGTAATTCAAGTCCCTATTCCCTGAGTTCTTGTTCAGAGTTTTTCATTTACTAAATATGTTTTTTAAGGGCTAGTGCTAGGCATTGAGCATTATTTGTGCTTCCGTAATAAGATGCCCCTTGACATTTGGTAGGTAATATTTGCTGAATGAATGAATTCACTGTTGGCATCATTCTTTCAGCTGTTGGGGCCAAGGCTCTCCCCCTCTGTGGTTTATAGACTTTAGAGACTGACAAGATATATGTGGAGCAGATAAACAATATCAGGTGAGTAGAATGAAATATTTAGACACTAAAAGTGAAGCTGCTAATTCACATGAGGGCAAACACACAAGAGAGATCCAAACCAAAGGGCACCCATGAGTGTACAAGCGCTTTCCCACATCCCAGAGCTGAGTTTGGTCTCTCTTCCTTTCAGTGAAAGTCATCTCTCTGCACCTCAATCCTTGGGACCCTCTACTCAGACAACATCCTTATAACATTAAGAAAGACTGTAAATCTTTCCTTAGTGATACAGTCTGCCAGATAACGGCTTTTTGTCCATAATTCATATTGCACTTATTATTATTGTATGATGTTTTATTATCAGTCAGATCATTTAAAAATAAATTAGTTTCAAATAATTGTAGTGATTTGTCATCCTCTTCCTGATGTAGGAAAAGATAGAGGAACACAATATAGTTATGTGTCTAGTATCAATTTTCACAAAACAAAAGGGATGACATGGATGGTGTTAGATGGTGTTAGATTATTCCTGGCTGCACTTGTTAAATGACCATACCTTGAGGCAAAGGAAAGGTTAGCAGACTTCTCAGTCAAACATTTTTTTTTAAAGTTACATATTTATTTTAAATGTATCCTTACCAATAAAAAAACGACTTTGGGACAGATCTTTTACAAATAGTCTAATATTAATATGCTTACATATATTAATTTTCTCTCTTTCCCTGGTAATAGACACTGGACATTTGCTACTAAGATTTTTTTCAACTTTTAATTAACTAAAAACTATATCAAAAATGTTTTTAAAAAATTTTCAAATGTCTTTTCTATAAGGTCAATTAAAATATTTTCTTTTCCTCATTTTTTTTTATGCTTAGCAGCACAACTTCTTTCCTTCATAAAACAGTTGGAAACATCCGTAGATTTTTGTCTTACTCTCTAGTTACTTTGTCTTCACAATAGTCTAAAGCAACTGATGTTTCACTTTATTTTTTATTTTTTCTAGGCAGAGTTTCACTCTGTCACCCTGGGTAGAGTACCATGACATCATAACTCACAGCAACCTCAAATTCTTGGGTTCAAGTGATCCTCTTGCCTAGGTTTTTCATTTTTAGTAGAGACGGGGTCTGCTCTTGCTCAGGCTGGTCTTGAACTCATGAGCTTAAGCAATCCTCCCAACTCAACCTCCCAGAGTTGATCTTTCACTTAAAAAAAAAGAAAAAAAGCTCATTGTAACAGTTGCAATGTCTTGCGTGGAATACCTAGCTAGCTATAATGTCTTTAGGATAATATTTTACTCATAGTTATGGCTAGAGAAATTGCAGAAATGCATGTTTTAAATATGGGTCATTGCTCCGATTCAACCAATCTCTTAGCAATTTAAATGCATGGAAAATCTTCTAGCCACGACTTGTGATCAACATGAAGCCGTGGCTCTGGGTGATGAGTCTGTGATGCCACTGTCAACAGAACTTGCAGTTTCAGTCCCAGTTGTGGGTTTCATTTCAGTGCCCTGAGTCAGTGTGCAGAGGCGGTATTGCCTGGGTTGGCAGGTGTGAGAGGTGAGAATTCCTGACAAAACTCCCATCAGATAAAGAGCAATCTAACCAGCAAGTGAGGCCAGGTCACCCTGAGAGGGAACAGAGAATGCTGCCGTTGCCCCTAATTAAAACCACTTTATTATGATTAACTTATAAACATCATTTGAAGCCTTGAAATTAACACTAGACATCAAAAAGAAAAAAAAATACTTAAATGCTTGCAATGTAGTTTCAAATATATAGCTGGTCTCATCAATGCAGCAACATGACAAATTTACATGACAGATTGAGATATTCCTTCCTCATGGACATCCAATATTCAGGGCTGTATGAAGCTTCATTAAATGTTTAAAAACCACAGACCACTGAGGCTAGCTCTAAGCAAATAACAAAGGAGTGAAGCTTATGTTAGGGCTTTGCTCTCTCTTTTTCTGCAGTCTTTCATTTGCACTTCAGTCTTGGTGCTCCATAAATCAGTAGTGGGGCAGGAAGGACACTGAGCATGGAGTCAGAGGAACCGAGTTTGGATCTTGCCACTGAACATGGCAATTAGACTTTCCTTCCCTGAACCTGCGTGACAATGACAGCAAATACTGACATGGTCAGTCAGATACTGTTTGAAGGGATTTCACCTATTGACTCACTCAACTTTTACAACCACCCATGATGTAGGTACTATTATTATCCTCGCTTTTCAGAGGGGAAAATTGAAGTACAGAGTGCAAAAAATAACTTGCCTGAGTTCAAACAGCTGGTCACAGCTGGAGTTGGAATATGAATTCAGGCTAGAGCCCATGACTCACAGCACAGTGCTTTTAGGTTAAATGAACTAAAACGTATTAAAATACTGAGTATGTTATAAACCCTGGTGGCAGAGACTGTGAAATACCGAGGTAATAGCCATTTGAACTTTTCTTCCTTATATGACTTCTGTGTTTACCTGGGGATTTACAGGGCCCAGTTAAAAGACTACATTTCCCAGCCAGTCTAGGAGCTAGAAGAGAATAAAGAAATAAGGGCAGACGTTGTTAGGTGGGAAGTCTTGGAAAACCTTTTGGAAGAATGGGGCAGGCATTTGGCATGTGGTAGTGTCTGCCCATCGTTCCTTCCATTCTTCTCTCTCCCTGGATATGATAGCCAGAGGTGTAGCTACCACTTTGAACCACAAAGAAATCATTCCATCTGCTAAGAATGGGGAACCCAGAAGGGTATAACACTGGATCCTTGATGGGAAAGGGAGCCACTCCCTCTACCACGGTTGCTTCATTTTGACTTCTTTTTTTTTCTTGTATGCAGAGAAATCAACTTTTACTTTATTAAAGCTAGTTTCCTTAGAGTCTCTGACTAATAGCTGACATTAATTATTAAAAATTCAGGATTTTAAAAACATTGTGATCAAAGAATATAAAGTTTTTCCATGTACTCTTAGTGCCAACCACTGTGAGGAAGGTGGGTATAGAGATCATGAGAAATTATTGTGTGTGATTCTACTTCTCAGCATCCTCGTGCACTTGTGGTGGAGATAAAGTAAATACTCAAAACAAAACTGAATTGCTCACTAGTGTTTTCTAGATTTTGTAGAATCTCAAAATTCAGGGAAGAGAATGACTCAGAATTACTGGAATAGTTTGTAAAGATTTCTGGCAAATGGTGGGACTTGGACCCAGTTTGGGGGATGGGAAGGGTTTGACCAAGAAAGAAAGAAGACAGACCTCTGGAAAAGGTGAAATATTACTACTAGTACAGTGATAGGAATGCTTCCATGGAGCTCTGAAGAGAGTGATTAGAATGGAGTGCTAAACAAAATAACACAGGTAAAAGCTCTTAGCTTTGTGCCTGACACATTCTTCCCTTCTTTATCCTATTTAGAATATTTCAGTAGCCATTTTATTTATATCCCAGATTCTAACCGCTCCTACTGTCAAAGTAATTTTATATGTTGCTCCTAAGCTATATTTTCTAAATTACAAATCAATTTGCATTTCTCTCATGCACAAGTGTAGTCATTAATTTTCGGTTATTTACAAGAAATAGTCCAACCTTACTGTTTTGGTTTCATAAATTGGTCTCTGTCCTCATCCCATCTTTTTCTTCTAATAAAAAAACAAATCTAACTACTTTAAAATATGCAGTGCTGTTTTCATGAATGTATGCCCTTCAACATGCTGTGGCTTCTCTCTGGAATGTCCTTGTCGTCAAGACTACCAAGTAAACACCTTTGTCTCTCAATTTCCAGATCAGATATTGCCTCCTTTCCTCAACTAAAGTTAGCCTATTGTGCATGAAAAATGTATTTATTAGAAAACATATTAAATTTTTAAAAGTTTCAAGTTTCCTTTACTAAATGAGTTTAATAGGATGCAAGTAAATTAATGATAACTTTTATTCAAGATAAAAAAGAAATTAGAATAAAACAAAATGCAAGCAAATAAATGCCTTATGTATGTTTCTATATAAGGCATTTTATTTTAAACTATGTAATACAATAATTAAAGTTGGATGAAAATATTGTTCTAAATTTCTCATAGCCAGAGAGATAGAAAGAGATTTTTGAGATTCAGAATACCCATGAGATACATTTTTAAACATCCAGGTGATTAAAAACAGTATAAATTTCCATTGTTCTGAAAGAAATATCTCCCAAGGGCCTTCAAAAATAAAGTATTGCATGACATAATGATAAATGTTTTTGATTCCATGTAGGATTGATACTCAGCCAGTGTACATTAGTACATGCATCCCAGTTACTAAAATTTTAAAAGACTGTACTGATTGGTACATAGCCACGGCTCTGAATGGTTTCTTTCCACCCCATTCTGCTGTAGACCTTCTCTCAGAGTTCCCTGCTGATCCTCACCCTCCAGAACCCTGGGATGAAAGCTGGCTCGGGGGAGTGGGAGGAGCCCGAAGACCTGCTCCAATGTTCTGGGGCTGCTTCTCCTGATCTGTCAGTGCCCAGGCCTTACTGCTTGTGGAATACAGCAATGTGGCCTGTCACCCTCAAATTAAAAGAATGTGCCTCTTGAGACCTAGATACTGCATTCCCTATGGTACACGTCCACTTAGATTTGCAGAGTCACATCAAACTTCACACGTTATAAATGAAGTCTTTTTTTAAAGTTGAATATTGGGAAGTTAAGTAGTTAAACATTGAGTAAGTATGGAATGTATTATGTTCTCCCTAATAGCTTCCTTACCCCTCGCTGGTGGTCTAATGCCAAAGTACAATTTATTAAAAGCAAATTTAGGAGGACCAAAGAATGTAATTTCTTATTATTCTGGCACTGTTCCAAGTGAAATTATTTGTCACAGTCAAAATTTTAATGAGAATTAGCAGCAAGATGTTTAAGATTTTAATTTGGTGAGACTAGACAAGCAGCTATTTTGTGTTGCTAACTAAGGACAGACCCATAAGTGTTGACAAAGTGCCAGGTTGAAGAGGGATAGAAATTTTGTGAAACCATTCAGAGCAGTTGTCTGGACAGATGGCCACTTCCTCTCAGTACTGAGGTGGGAAAGGATTTTTCTTCAGAAAATAGTTCTGGGTTCATTCCAAATAGGAAAGAAAATGAGCACTAGAGCCCCTTTATACCCTAGAAATCATGGCCATATTATGCCACCACAGGAACTTAGCAAAGCATGCCTAACTCAATCTCATGATGATCGTTTTTTATGAAACTTAAATAAACTTTTTTGAGACACAATTTAAATACAACAAAAGCAATCTATTTTAAGTGTATAGTTTGGAAAGTTCTGATAATTGTAATTGCCACAGAATCTATCCCCAGTCAGATATATAATACATTCATCATGAGCAAAAAGTTACTTTATGCCTCTTTCTAGACGGTACCTCTTTCCCAGGGAAACAAGCCTCTGGCAGCCACTTATATGCTATTGATCATTGTAGATTAGTTTTACGTATTCTAAAATTTCATATTTGTGGAATTCATCTACAATTACTGATGTCTAATTTGCTTAGCTAATATTTATATTGATCCATATTATATTTTTTCATTGGTGAATGGTAAAAATTCATTGTGTAAATGTAACATATACATTTAACTGTTAACAGACATTAAGGCTGATTCCCATTTTAAAAAAGTACTATTAAAATCAATGTCACTATAGACACCTGTTCACAGATCTTTGTGTGAACATATTTTACCCTTATTTTTGGATTTTAATTTTTTTTTGGACTTACAGAAAAATTGCAATAGTATAGGGTTACCATTTACTCTTTAATCAAATTCTCCTAATATTAACATCTTACACACTCAACCTAAAATTTAAAAAAAGACTACTAACTAAACTATGGGCTACACTTGAAGTTACCCAGCTTTTCCCCTAGTATCTTCTTTCTGACCCAGGTCTTACTTCAGGGCATCACATGGCATTTTGTCTTAGTCTCCTTAGTCTAATTTTAATTTGGTCTCCTTAGTCTCCTTAGTCTCCTCTCATCTATGACTGTTTCTCAATCTTTTCTTGTCTTTTATCACCCCACACATTGCAAAGTAGTGTCAAGTATTTTGTAAAATATCCTTCAATTGGATTTATCTGATTTTTTTGTTAATTAGTCTGAGGGAATGAATTCTGTGAAAGAACATTAAAACATTAGCCTATTATATCAGAGTTAAAAAATATGTATCAGTATTTCTTAGAAATGGTGATGTTAATCTTGGTCACTTGATTAAGGTGGTCCTTGCCAGGTTTCTTCACTATCAAGAATTTTTACCTTGATAGGTGTGGAGGGCCCTTATACAATGTATCGATCAGGCACAAAAACAGGATGGCGGAGGCGTACTTTAGGAAACCTGCTTGCAGGCTGCGCCCTGGCAACAACCTTGCCGCCTGTGCCCTTTGCGCTCATTGGAGAGATATCTAGGTCAAGAAACTGCAATAACAGGATGTGTCCTAGAGTATATATACAGAGTGCTGTAAACAAGGTTAGAGAGCTTTTCCATCCTGCTCTTCCCAGACAAGGTTAGAGAGCTTTGCCATCCTGCTCTCCCCGGACAAGCTGCTTGCCCCCAATAATAAACCTGCTGAAGGCTGACTGCGTTGGTGTGTTCGTCCCTGCTGGTCGGCGGCCGAGCGACACCGACAGATAGGTAAAGGTAAAAGATTCCCTTCTTTTCACCTTTTTAAAACTCTATTCATTAGCAACGAGGTCCAGCCCACATCCAAGGAAGGGAAATTAAGCACCACTTCCTGGAGAAAGAAGTATAAAAAAAAAGTGTGTGGTCTGCTGGGCACAGTGGCTTATAACTGTGATCCCTGCTACTTAGGAGACTGAAGCAGGAGGATAGTTTGAGGCCAAATTCAAGGCCAGCCTGGGCAACATGTGAGTTCCCACCTCTAAACAGCAAAAACAAAAAGAAAAAAAAGAAAGAAAAGTAGACAAGCAGGGTAGCACATGCCCACAGTCCCAGCTACTTGAGAGTTTAAGGCAGGAGGATTGCTTGAGCCCAGGAGTTGGAGACTACGATGAGCTACGATCCTGCCTCGGCACTTGAGCCTAAGTGACAGAGCAAAAACTCATTCCTCCCCCACCAGAAAACAGTAGACAGATGTCAAACATCATCCCGGTGACTAAATTTTGAGGTTATCAAATATTCTGTATCTCCTTAAAGTTCTGCCCATGAATTCCAGCATTCCTAATGAACCAGGACTTCATATGACTGTGGTCTACGAAGGCTGATTTTCTATTTCCTTCATTCTTTTTACAGATATTGGTTAAAATTCTGTAAGAAAGAGTTGTCTTTTCTTGTTTATTGTTTGTTTAATCATTTAATTATACCGGTATGGAATTATAGATATTTACTTTATTATTTGGGTTGTAACCCTATTTTATTGCCGTTAATTCCATGATTTAGAGCTCTATGGCTCTATTGGCCTGTGATAACCTTCCATACGATGTTGACATAAAAGGCTCCAGGTTCACCTTATATTTGCTCAACCCCGGCCCTGGAGTCTGCCATTTCATGGCTCCTTTTACTGGAGAGTAATATTTAGAAACAGGGATCTGGACCCTAGGTGGCTCTTGTTACTGATGGAACATTGCTTCTATGCTTTCTCAGTAGAAAGAGCTAAGAAATGTCTGTATGTATACACATACATCTAAAGTTATTTATGTATGTATTTAACTTTGTATATTAAAATACATATATATTAAAAAGATACGTAAAATATGTACTTATTAATAAATATATTAAAGTAAAATTAATTCATATGACTAGTTCCAACTCTAACCTCCACCACAGGCCTCATTCTAATATCCCCCTTTTGCATATTTGTAACTTTACACTGTTGACTAGTAGTTTCCACCATTGAGAAATCTACCTGTCATTATTTACAATGTATCTGTGTTTATCTATTTGTTCAATTATAGTACACATTCAAAGTAATTTCACTATTGTCAACATGTACTCTTGTGAAAAACAAACTTGCCAATCAGAGTACAACGCTTTGTACAATTTCTTTGCTGTCTTTAGTCTTAGAGTATCCAGTGCAAACACTCTATTCCGAAATTACAATACTGTGACCAGCTTCTTTCTTCCCTAACACCACCTGTACTAATCACAACTCTGCTACTTTCTAACTCCGTGGTATTTGACAATTTTTAATTACAATGACAATTACTTTAATATAAGGATGAATATCTAGCAAGGAGTCAAAGGTAATCATGAAATTATGATTTTCCTTTAGGGAGAAGATATGACATCCTCTTTCGTAATGATACTTTTTAGACCTCTGGTAGTAATCTGTTCTGGTTTTTGTATTCTCTTTAATTTCCACATGTATTGTGAATGGAAAAGCATTACAGTGGTCTGAGATACTTTCATTCATCTCATCTTCATTTTGAAGCTATTATTATGAACTACTTCATACTAGAGAAATACAGATACAAATAAAATAAAATATACATGACACACTTTCCATAATATTTTACTAAATATCCAAAGAACTTGGAGAAATTATGTTTTGAGAAATCTGCATTAATTTGAGTATACTAATTTAGAATTACAGTGCAAAATTATTGTAAAGAACTGATAGTGTTTGTGCTTTAGCAATAGCATTTGACAATGTTTAAATAGGCAACAATTAAAGTGGGGATTTAGTTTGCCTTAAAAAATATTATTTACTCAAAATGATTATTGCAATTTCTGGTATCTGGGAAATTTTTTATACTGTAAAATCAGAAAAGAAAAAAGGATTATTAGATTAAAAAATAAACTGATTTTTCCCCCAATTAAGGCAAGATTCATACATGAATGCAACTTTGTAGGCTTTTAAATAGTACAAATTTATATCCGGTACAGGATATTACATCTTTGAATTGAGGCAAAATTACTGCCTTCCTAAAAAAGAAATAACATATTCATATTTTCACTAACATGCCACAGTAATCAAAACCTGAGGTTCCTATGGAAGCAAGAGCATTCATTTGTGAAGTACTAAATAATAAACCAATTACATTATTGTGGTATGGCCAAAATGAAATATCTGCAGTGAGGCTGCACACTAATTATTAACTGTTTATGTATAGAACATTTAATGAAGAAACATTCTGGTCAATGTGCTGAGTTATACACTTGGGAACGTAAAGGTCAATAAGACATCCTCTTTGTGTATACACAAATTTATATTAATAATAAAAACTTGGAATGGAGGGAACCCAGGGAACATTTTTGGAAGTGTGCAAATGGAAGCAATATTAAATCTACGTTGTTAAATTTCATTGAAATTGGTGGCAAAGACAAGCTTAGTGACCTGTTAGGAAAAGCCTTGCCTTAGATCTAAGATGTCATTTTTGGATCAAATCATAGTTATTTTAATATCATTACATTGTAGAAGGTGGGAGAAAGCAGCTAGAAAACATTATAGTAAATAAAATGATTTTTTTCTAACTAATAACAACATAATTTTTAATATTGTCGTAAATTGTTTTCTTGTTTAGCATCACAGACTTGATATTTCCTTCACATTTAACATATGTGTTTTTTAACCTTGACATTTGGCCATTGGTATATATACATATTTAGTATCCAAGTATATCTTGCTGTTCATAATATGATTTTAAGGCGTTTAACACCTTACTAAGATTGTTCATAAAACTTCAAAGCACAACAGTGAATACCAGGGTAATTTTAAAATTTCTTATTTAGCTGAATGCATAGACCTGTTTTTCCTTTAATAGACTGTAGCATTTCCTGAAGTTAAACAGCGTTCTTTGAGAGTCAGCCAGAAGCTTTTGACAGGTACTTTTAAAGAATTTTTAATAAATCAGTCAAATCAACTTCCTTGATTCAGAAATTCTTTGATTTGTTCTGAGATAATTGATTTCTCAATGTCAAAACAAAGGTTAGCTTTGTCTATTTATAGATTTGCTTTTAAGTTGTACTTCTTCTGAATTGATTCTGTAATGTGATGGATTATTGTTTTACAGGAGATAACTAGATATGTTAATTCCACTGGCAATGAATATTTACTTCATTTATTGCCAATGTCTGCTTCACAGATCTAGGTTCATCTTCTTTAGCTTATAGAAAACCTTTTTTGTTTCACAGGTAGATTGTGGACAATGCAGGAAAAACAAGAGTGAGAAAAACTTATTGCTTTCTACCATTGGTTTAAAAAAAATCCATCACACACACACACAGACATACACACACACACAGTTTTAAGGAATGATGTGGCTTGGACTATGAAAAGACAGGTAAATTTGTTGTTCTGGCCAAATGGTGCATGAGTGTAAATGAGGATCCTATATTTTTTGAGCGGACTTGGCAAGAGTGCTCTGAACAGTTCCCTGCACTGGACTGATGTGTCCATTCTTAAAGAAGAAAGAAAAAAATTCATAGAATCTAAATGACTTCTAAATCTAAATGACTCATGGAATCTAAATGAATCAATAGCTAAAAGCCTCAGGAGAAAGAGCTGCCCTCATTCCCAGAAGCAGAAAAATATTCACATTGCCTTGAAAGAGGCCATTCTAGTCTTTCAAACTTTATTGCTTTTTAAATAATGTTCATTTAATAAATTCCAAGAACAAGGAATAAAATAAAATATTACTTCCTACCAGACTCTCTGGCAGGATGATCACAATTGGGTATCACTCAAGATGTGTATGCAAACATTCTCGATGTGCACACATCACAGAACACGTCAAGTATGACAGTGAAGTTTAATACATGGAAATTCACGTCATTTGTTATACTGCTGTAGGATATTTCATTATATGGACATACTGTTATTTTATTTAACAATTCTCCTATTGTAGGTTGTATGGATTGATTCATTTTATATTTTCTGTATTTGCTGTCATAAATAGTTCAATACAAAAATATTTGCAAATGTATATGATATTCCTTAGGATTCTAATCCTTTGGGATTCTTAAAAGTGGAATTATTGCTACAAATAGTTGCAATTTACTATTTTGATAAATAATAGCGAATTTGTTCATAAAAACAAGGTCATATTCATCGTTGTTCCCACCAAATGCACGCATGATTCTCTACACTTTCACAAATGTCTGTTATTATAATATACAGTAGAATCTCTGTAAGTTGATTGACAACTCAAAAGACAAACTGGTCAGCATATGGAGGTGGTCAACATAAGGAATGAGGCCTACTGTACTGATATGTACATGTGGTGCATGTCTGTTCTATAAAAATTAGGTCCCCTTAAGGAGGTGGTTAAGGTAGGGAGGTGGTCAACTATGAAGATTCTAGAATATCTTTCTTTACTTTGTACATTTAGGTACTTCATCACCTGAGATTTATTGCATTCATAGTGTGAAGTGGGACTCAAAAATAGTTTTTTCCCCCAAACTAATGTCAAATTCCAGAATCATTTATGCATTGTTAACTCTCCATCCAGCATTTTTTTATAGGTGGCATTTTCAAGTTAATGTATCAGTTAAGGTTCTGAGTTGCAAACAGTAATATTTATTTGAGCTAGTTTCTACATAAAAGGAATTTGTTTTAGGATGTTAAATACCTCACAGAATTATTGGGTTGCAAAGAAGCAGGTTAAAACCAAGTTTCCAGGACACTTCCTGAACCACTGTACACCACCAGCCTAGTTAGCAGCCACACCAATTTCAGAACAATGTCTTATCAGATCCCACTTGAGCCACTCAAAATAGAAAACTGTGTATTCACATAGGTCAGATCTCCCACAATATCTCATTTAGGTATATTTTATTGTAGGAAGCTGGCTCACATGCCTGTCCATCTAGGTACGATGAAGGCTAAAAATATTGCATTTCATTAAATCTAAGATGTTAGCAATTGTAGGATAAGTAGTTATTTTATGTGCCACTAATAAAATTAAAATCCTGATCATTAAACTCTGATGCAGTGCTTTCAACTAGGATTCTTATTTTATAATTATTGAAAAAAAGAATAATTTGAATTTGTTTTGACAGATTGTTATTACATGTTCTTATGCATACAAAAAAGGGAAATTATAGGCAAAGTGATTTTGTTAAGCTATTCCAAATCTTTATCGAAAAAATCTGGTTTTCTTAAGATAACCCTGATTTCAAACAGAGAAATAGAGGTATTGCAATATTCCCCAAAGAACTTTCTGGGTATGTAGATAGTAGCCTCAAGAAGGATTTGGAGGTGCACTACCCCATCCAGAGTCACACTAGAAAATGGGATTCTACCCAAGTGGGGAAAGGAGCAGAAAAGTCCCCTGCTGAATTTGCCCCCCCTTTCAATCATTCTGTTACAAATGGCTTACATTGTGGCAATACTCCATTAAGTTACAATAACAAAATTTGCTCTATTCATAATATGAAAAGAAAATTTTCCTTTGGAGATATATGTAGAAGTCCAATTTAGGGTCCCTATTCATAAGAGGGCTGCTCCTTTTGACTCAGCCTCCTGATGCAGAAAGTTCAGAATTTTACTTTTGTAAGCTCTTGGTAAAAAGATGGTATAAGAAAAAAAAAAGAACTTTTCGTAGATATTAAGAAGTCTGCAGGATACTGTATGTGTATGAGAATGGAAGGAAAATGCTTTAAAAGGAAACGATATAAATAACAGTGAATACCTCTGGAAATGATACTGAGATGGGGGAAAGATGGAGTGGGTTTGATGAAAGAGTTTCACTTTTTATTTACTAAAGTTCTGTTTGGACTTTGGGACCTTTTTTTAAACAAGAAAAAGAATCATAAATCCCTTATGTAGCTTACATATTAATGAACATTTCTATAAGGACATAGATTAATATTATAAGACATCAACTACGGCATTCCTGCCCAACGAAATTTAGGTAGGCTTGTCATTAAACCCTAATTCCATGGCCTGAAGAATTGCTAATCTCCAAATTTCAGGAATTTACTCTTTCCTTGTTCCCCATGCTTCTTCCCCCATCCTTCCGCGTGATCTGTATTGTAACAGGTGAGCTGAGACAGATAGTTCTGTAACTCCTAGGTTCCCTCTATGATCCCTTCATATAAGAGATATGAAAGTAGTGCAGACTTTTATGAAGAGGTTAAATGGGAAGTGAAAGAGGAGTTGATAAAAGCACATGCAGTGAGAATACGATGGAGTCTGTGAGGCTGGGGCTGACGTGGTACAGCTCGTCAGGTGGGTTTAGTCCTGCCTGACCTTCACCCCCTGTCTCCCATTCTTACCCTCAAGATGCCCATCTAGAGTAGTTAAGATGGATTGATTTTGGAGATTAACTTTTGAATTGGAATATTGTTTTGGGTCCTGAATTATACTGATTATTGTTTACTATGGGTCATGGGTTCTGCCAATTATTATTTATTATAAGGATTAACGTGGTCTTCACTTTGAACTAAAAATGTATAAAGCTGTAATTTTGGAAATAGAAGAACACAACAGTCTTGGAGAGGCTACTCCCACTGTTCTTCAGAATCTCAGACTTCTGACAAAGTGTGGTGGACCTATCCTGGTGAGGATGACGGAGACAGGCGGCTGGACCCTCTTCATCTGGAAGAATTGACACTACTCAATCTAAAAGTGCTTGTTTAGTTTTGTTTCCAAGAAGCTTTTAACTGCTCTCCTACTCCAGTTTTCACTCTCTTCCGTCTCCTTCCTCATGGCTGCCAGGATCTTTAGATTCTTGGTCTGCCTCCAAATTCCCAATTACCATCCTTCTATTTGCCTTAGTTATTTATCTCCTATTGCCAATTTCTGTACATAAACATTTCAAGGTGCTTTCCAGAACAGAGTAATAAATTTACAGTGAAGTCACTGTTAAATGTGCCAATTATTAGTATCTGTACTACATTCTTCTCCTTAAAGAAAAAATATATATTTGTAACTCTTAAACCTTTTGTGATTCAAGGTTCATTTTTCTTTGTACTTGGAATTTTCTTGCCCAGTACCTTCCACCTAACATAAGGAGAATCATTCTTCTCCAGGTTTTTTTTTTTATGTTTCATTTTTATGGATACACATTAGTCACATATATGTGTGGGGCACATGAGATGATTTGATACAGACATAATTTGTAATGATCGAATCACAGTACTTGGGGTATCCATCACCTCAAGAACTTTCATTCTTTTGTGTTAGGAGCGTTCTGTCAATAATTTCACTCTTTTAGTAATTTTAAGATACACGTGGCTTAACCACAGCGCCCTCTGACTCCAAGCAGTTCAGGAAAGGTCTTTGCTCCTTGTTTATTTCTGCATCCAGGCTGAGTCATATTTGCATGAACTCTAGTTCTCCAGTTCATTCCAGTCCTAAGCAACTATTCAGTTTCATGCTGTGAAGAATGCTGAAGTCATTTTCCTCTTTTTTTTTTTTATCCCAAATTATCCCCATTTACTATAATAATTTATGGAAACAATAATGGCTCTTAGATACTGTGTGCATATATAAAATAATTCTGCACCAAATAGTTTCCTCAGTGACTTACCACAACTAAGCCAGACTTTTAAAACTGAAGTTCAATAACACCTGGTTGCATGGTTCATTGCAACTTTCTGTGAATGTAATGTATATTCAGAAGACTACAGATAAGCATCATCTACAATTACTAAAAAATCCTGAAATAAAACTAAATAAGACCAAGTGTCAATCAATATAAACATCACCTGCAGTTTAAAAAAACTGAATAAAGCCAAATGTCAATCAATACTGGAATGAATGTACATTTACTTATTTATTTATACAGTGGAATAATATATGGTGAAGTTTATACAGTGGATGTATAAATGATTGGAAACTATATGCAGGGATCAGAATGAATCTCATAATCATAATATTTAGCAGAAAAACAAGTTGTTCATGAATACTCATTGTATAATTTCATGTAGGTAAAGTTCAAAAGCAAATACATTCTCCCAAATCTTCAAACTTACAATAATACAAATAGAGCCAGTAAGACTTCATATATCTCACACACTAAAATATTAACTGAAATGTGTTACCTTGGTATAATTCTGAGATTGCTTTTTGATTTTTGAAACATACTATTTTGGAATATCTGGGTGGAGTTTCTCTAGATCCCTGATGGGTGGAGTTTCTCTAGATCCCTGACATAAACCTACAGCAATGGGGATGAGACAGTCGGAAAACACTGGGGCAAGAAATCAAGTTTGCTGCTATTTCCAAGGAAATTACTGTTTTTTTTCTTTTTCTTTTGTAATTTTAGAAAGATACACTATGTTGTTAGTTAAATATGCTAGTTGCTGGCTAACACAAAAGGCTAATGAGGTATATTGACCCCGAGAAATTTCTAAGAGATCGGACACCATAGATGAGAACACTGAATCAGAAGGGTCACTTCAAATGCACTGGGAACTTGACTCCGAGAACGGATAAATGGCATGAAATTACAGTAGGTAGAGTTTCCTTCTGGAGATTTCTGTGAAGCAGGAAGAATTCTACAATATCGTCCTCAGTTTTTCTGGAAAATTAAACACGACAATTAAGATCAAGTGTTTCAGGGGGAAAACTGACAACTAATGAAAGAGGCTGAAAACAGCTCTGCAACCTTAAAGCAAGTTACGAGGCTGTATCTCTCAGGACAGGCACCTTTATACCAACTTGGGCTCCCATAACTGTCCAGCATCACTGATCACCAATGCTGCCACTCCGAAATCACACCTCACTTTTATTCACTTCTTCTATTGACCAAAGTGAGTTGAATGGTGACCCCTAACTTTAGGAGGGCAGGACAACACAATTCTTCAGAAGCAGAGAAACAACTACATATTTTACACATGTACACACAGCGGTACCAAGCCAGATACCCCAAAGCATGTTCATTTACATTCTAATTTATCAACTTATAAATGTTTTGGTAAGAAAAAAACATAATGAATAAAATATTATCCAAAAAACTAACCGATTCCAAACAAAAATATCAATTGTATACCCAGATAATGTTAAGACATCTCCATCAATTATGTCTGTCTTTATCTACTTACTAGAAGCAATGAAATAAATGTACATCTGGCTGGAAAGGGAGAAAAAAACACTCATTATATGAGCATTAATGACCCAGCTCCCAGGGAGTTTGTGGTTTCATACAGCAGATAGCAAAACACAGCTTTTGCCCTTTAGAGAGCTCCCCCTTGGAGGAGAACATAAACCTCCCATACATCATTTCAACAGACTCTTCATAGGTCACAGCCTGCTTGGTTATAAAAAATGAGAAAAACATGTTAGGAAAGAGAAAAATGTGTGGGAAATGGCAGACTATAATTTGAAACAGAACAGAAAGAGATTCATTTTGAACAGTTTTTTTTATAAATAATTTCTCCATCTCTTCTACAGTTAGACAAGCTAATCAGTTTTTTAAAATTAAACAGCTGTCAATCTTGTCAAGTGAAAATTGTGGCTCTCATACACTATGACAAAAATTATAGGAATGATTAGCTGGGAAGGATGTTAGATTCCATTTTGCACTTCTCCCTGTCTTTGAAATAATTAATCTTCAACCAGGTTTTATGTCAGAGATGTTTTAAAGTCATCTTTTATGTAATTTATATAATTTTCTCTACATTAGCTAGCTATTTTTCTCCAGCCCATAAATGCCCATAACTATAAGGAAAGTGAAAAAAAATCTCATTACTCTAAATCAATGATTCTCAAAAGATTTGTATGCTTAAGGATGGTCATAAGAAAAAATCTAATTCCTGGATCTCATCTGTAAAGATACTGAATCAGAAGTTTTCAAATAGGGTTTAGCAACTCACATTTTATTTCTTTACTTAATTTAATTTTATTTTTTTAGAGACAGAGTTTCACTTTGTTGCCCTCAGTAAAGTGCTATAGCATCACAGCTCACAGCAACCTCCAACTCCTGGGCTTAGGCGATTCTCTTGCCTTAGCCTCATGAGTAGTTGGGACTACAGGCGCCCACCACAATGCTCGGCTATTTTTTGTTGCAGTTTGGCTGGGGCCAGGTTCAAACCCACCATCCTCCGTATATGGGTCTGGTGCCCTACTCACTGAGACACAGGCACCACCCAAGCAACCCA
This sequence comes from Nycticebus coucang, assembly GCF_027406575.1. Classification (NCBI taxonomy): domain Eukaryota; kingdom Metazoa; phylum Chordata; class Mammalia; order Primates; family Lorisidae; genus Nycticebus; species Nycticebus coucang. Next base: position 106,742,710 of record NC_069786.1, on the reverse strand, counting down.
CCTTTTAGACCAGAGCCCCTGGATGTTCTGATGTCGCAGTGTGAATACCACAGAAATACTGCTATGGAGCCATCAACAATCCAGGTCAATCAATTCATATATTTTTTCAAAGCCTGCTTTGAATTTTCTTCATGCTATATGTAAAGAACAAAAGTCAGTGACAATTAGTCTAAACATAGTTGGAAACTGTTGCCCAATTAGCAGTGCTACTGATCATGTACGTCCACTTTTTGAATTGAACATTATTTAAGATTAATAGTCAAAGCACTTATAGGAAAACACACACAAGTTTTGGAAATAAAAATTGTTAATAGGTTTAGCAGACTCTTAAAACTGGAAGGAAGTGCATAGAGGATAATCTATCTTCTAATTTTTCATGTAAAACAAATCAAAATCCTAAGAAGTTAACTGATGTGGTTGTACCAGTTGATCATATGATTAGAGCTGGGATTAGAATCTGTGTTTTTTTCCTCTAGTCTTGTAATTTTTTGTTCTGTATCATAGGCTGATCATCTATACAGCTCACATTTCAGTCTGCCATACGATCAGTGTTAAACAGTATTTATTGATGGTCTTTGTGAAGTTTTCCAGAGTTTTTAATATGTATGCAGTCACAATTCTCTGACAGATTAAGGGAAGCCATGCAGAACAGGTGCTCTTTCTGCTGGTCATCTTTTTGATATTTCTCACCTTTTCCAGCAAGAAGTCATGACAACCTTAGTCTCCAGCTAGCTATTTATTAATTTATTTAGTTTTTACTCACTAAGGCAGTTATGATGTGCTAGTATTGCAGAGGTACAAGGAATAGTACAGTTAACAAAAGGAAGAAAAAGAAAAGGCCTTTATAGAGAATATTTAAAAACCTGCCAGAGTGGCTGCACAAGTCAGCTGCATGTCTTTTAATTTCTCTTGATTTTGTTTAACCTCTCTAGGCTCAAATCCACCACTTACACTCACGTAAATGTTGAGTAAAGAGAGAGAGAGAAAGAAAACAGCATTAAAGTTGAATCTATATTGCCACGATTGTGAACTTTTACCTTCCTGTGTAATCTGAATTTTGAAATCTGTATTCTAGATACAAACCCACAGTATCAACTAGTAAAGCCTTATATTTGCATTCCCTTCCAATGGGTTTCTGACTTCTAGAGGTTCCAGAATTATTGTACATAGTTTTTGAAACAATATGTGCAGAGAGGAATATTTCTGTTATGCAGAACCAACCAATTTAATAACATTTGCAAGTTATTTAAACATAGTAAAAATAGAGGTAGCAACTCTAATTAGGTGTCAGGTGATTTTTTTGTGTTTTTGTCTTTCCTTGATCATTAGTGACGCTGAGCATTTTTTCATGTATCTATTGGCCTTTGGATGTCTTCATTTCAGAAATGTGTTCCTCATGTCCTCTCCCCATTTTTATGCAAGCTTATTTGTTTTATTGTTATTGAATAGTCTGAGTCCTTATATATTTTGGATATGAGTGCCTTCTCCAATGTACTATTTATAAATATTTTCTTCCCAAGCATGGGATATCGCTTACTCCATGGTTTCCTTTGCTGTGTAGGAGATTTTAAACTTCATGAAATCCCATTTGTCTAGTTTTAACTTTCGTTGCCTGTGCGTTTGGGGTCATATGCAAGAAATCATTTCCTAGAACAATGTTGTATAGCTTTGCCTCATGTTTACTTCTGGTAGTTTTACAATTTAAAATATTATATTTAAGTTTAATTCATTTTGAGTTGATTCTTGTATGAAGAATAAGATAAAGGTCCAATTTCTGTCTTCTGCTTGTGGATAGCTAGCTTTCTCAACACGATTTATTGAAAAAATGGTCCTCTCCATTGCATGTTCTGGGACCTTTTGTTGAAAAGCAATTGACTGGATACATGGGCTTATTTCTGGGATGTCTACCTTGTTCTATTAGTCAGTATATTTATTTTTATGCCTGTACTATGCTGTTTGGATTATTATAGCTTTGCAGTGTATTATGAAATGAGGTGGTATGATACCTCCAGCTTTATTCTTTTCACTCAAGATTTCTTTGACTATTTGAGGTCTTTTGGATTTACACAGACATTTTAGATTTTTTTCTATTTCTGTGAATAATGACATTGAAATTATGATAGTGCTTGCAAATCTGTGAATTTTGTGGGGTAATATTTGCATGTTAACAATAATAATTCTTCCAATTAATGATCATGAAGCATCTTTCCATTTATTTGTGTTGGGTCCAATTTCTTTCATCTAGGTTTTATAGTTCTCACTATATAGATTTTTAACCTCCTTGATAACAAATGTTGGTAAGAATGTGGAGAAAAAGAAATCCTTGGGCACTGGTGGTGGAAATGTAAATTATTACAGCCATTTTTGGAAACAGCATAAATGTTCCTAAGAAAACTAAAAATGGAATTTCCATATGATCCAGAAATTCCAATTCTGGGTATATATCCAAAGCAATTAAAACCAATATGTCTGTATTCCTATAATCATTGCAGCATGACTCACAGTAGTCAAGACTTGGAAACAATATTAATGCCCATAAACAGATAAATGGTTTAAAATGAGGAATATATACACAATGGAATAATATTCAGTGTAATAAAAAAACAACAAATTCTGTAATTTGCAACAATATGGATAAAACTAGAGAATATTGGCCAGGCATGGTAGCCCTCTCCTATAATGCTAGGAGGCCTCTGGGAGGCCAAGGCAGGTGGATTGCCTCGAGCTCAGGTTCGAGATCAGCCTGAGCCAGAGTGAGACTTCGTCTCTAGAAATAGTCAGGCATTATGTTGGGCGTCTGTAGTCCCAGCTACTTGGGAAGCTGAGGCAAAAGAATCACTTGAGCCCAAGAGTTTGAGGTTGTTGTGAGCTATGATGCTATGGCACACCACCAAGGGTGGCAAAGTGAGACTCTGTCTCAAAACAAAACAAAACAAAAACAAACAAAAAAACCTAGAGAACATTATGCTAAGTGAAAATAGCAGACAAAGATCGTGTGATTTCGATTATGTGTGGAATCTATGATAAAAATATGAATTCAGGGAGCTGGGTGCAATGGTTTACACCTGTAATCCTAGGACTCTGGGGCACCAAGGAAGGATGACCACTCGAGCTCATGAGTTTGAGACCACCCTGAGCAAGAGTGAGACCCAGTCTCCAAAATAATTTAAAAAAATTAAAAATATGCATATACATATAAATGATCCTGGTGCAGTGGCATGTGTCTGTAGTCCCAACCATTTGGGAGGCTGAGGCAGGTGAATTGTGTGAGCTCAAGAGTTTGAGGGCATTATGACACCGCTGCAGTCTAGCCTAACCATCAGAGTGAAACCCTGTCTCAAAACAAACAAACAAATAAATAAAACAAAAATTTGAATTCATAGAAGTAATGTGCACAGTGGTGGTTACCAAGGTTTGAAGCCAGAGTCGGGGGAGGGGGTATTGTCAAAGAATAAAAAGTTTCAGTTAGACAGGGGGAATAACATGTAGTGTCTTTTGCACAACAGACTGACTGTAGTTAATTATGATGCGTTGTATATTTCAAAATTGCTTTAAAAATAGATTGTAAATGTTCTCACCACAAAGAAATAATAAGTATCTGAGATGACAGGTACGCTAATTAGCCTTATTTGCTCATTTCATAATGTATAACATGTATCGAAGCATCATTGTACTTCATAAATACATATAACTATTATTTGTCAATAAAAATAAAATTATAAAAAATAGAGATGCTAAGACAGCTTCTTTCACATTAGTCATATAAATTCTGTCTACCTTAGTTATGGCAACAATTGGAAAAAACATCGTAGTCTTGGATCTACGTACAGATCACACCTAAGTGCACTCTGAGTTGCCATTAAGATCTGATGGATAATTGCATCAGGTGCCATTGGCATTGTACCCCAGTTTCCTAATCCCTTCTGAGTTTTTCTTCCCTGGGTCCCTTTCTCATGCACCTTCTACTCTTTGGTTCTCACTGCGTTTTCAATGGCTAGAGTTAGGACTTTTCTTCAGTGGACTCACCTGGGCCTAGTTAAGTAGGAAACCACTCTCAGGTGCAAAACTTTTATCTCAGCTCCCGGCATCTTAGGTGAGGACAACTCTGAGATGTACCTCAGGCTTCGGGACTCCCCTGCAGGATCAGGTTGGAACTACAACGACGTGGAACTTTTTACAGAGACCACACCAGTGTCTCTCCAGTTTTGTGGAAAACATCCTTTAAAAAATCACTTGGACAAAAATTCTCTCAATAAGATCTGCTTCTAGGAAACCCAATCTAGCATAATAATTGATAAATGCTAGCAAGACTCTTAGGCTGTCTCTTATATGGTGAAATGCAGCAGAAACTTTCAGTTATGCCCCATTTCCACTTGTTTTTCAGACTTGAGGAACTCAGTCTTCCGATAATAAAAAGAAGTTTATAAATGTTAAGACATTTCATGGAATAGAGCAAAATTATTTGTAATTAGCATGTTTTATTTTTATTCTACATTTATTTATTTGTTAAGACAGAGTCTCACTCCGTCTCCCCACATAGAGTGCTGTGGCATCATAGCTCACAGCATCCTCAAACTCTTGTGCTCAAGCAATCCTCTTGCCTCAGCCTCCTGTGAGTATTGCACCCAGCTAGGTTTTATATTTTTATTAGGGACAGGGTCTTGCTCTTGCTCAGGCTGGTCTCAAATTCCTGAGCTCAAGTAATCCACCTGCCTAGGCCACCCAGAGTGCTAGGATTATAGGTATGAGCCACTGTGCCTGGCCTGTAATTATTATTTTTTGAATTTTGAAGGTGGGATAGGTTCTCTTTCAAATTCATCCCAGGGGAAACATGCCTAAGGTGCAAAGAGCTAATTAAGAGAAGTATCATAAATTGTGCAGTGGGAGGAGACCTTCTTTTACAACACTGATTTTGCTTTATAACTAATGGTATGTTTCAAAGTAGTTGCTAAATCTGGACTCCACCAGGGAATTAGTTACATCTATAAACTACAGGCAAAACTGACACAGCAGACATCTGCTTCTATGGTTCCTCTTACCAAAGCTTTACCAGAGGAAAGAAAGTATGTTTATTGACCACAGAAGATCCCATCAAGTTCCATTATAGCCAATTTAATTTTCCTCAGTACATTGTTTATTATAAAAATATTTTGAACAGGTGCATTTTTGTGGTTCAAAAAGGTCTCACAGTTTTCTGTTACATTTTGGCTTGGTTTTCATCCCACATGCAAACATTATTATTAGTATTTTACGTATTCTTCTGGAGTCTCTTTATGTAAGTATAACAGATAGAATTTCTTTTTTTTGTTGTTTTTTGGCCGGGGCTGGGTTTGAACCCACCACCACCAGCATATGGGACTGGCGCCCTCCTCCTTGAGCCACAGGCGCCGCCCCAGATAGAATTTCTTATCCCTACCAGTGCCCCGATGCCCAGGTACAGGGCAGTCCAACTTGGTTGCAGCCTGTGAGTAATTGTTGCTATGAGATTACATGAAGGATAATGAGAAATCTTTAGACCTCACCTTGACCTTCCCGTTTAAGTGCCTCTCTGAGAAGTGTCGTCAGGGGAGCAGCTGAGTGGGCATTTTTTGAATTGAACAAAATTCAAAAAATGGCTTTTTGTTTACCTTTGATGACAATGAATTAAAATGAATTCTGTGAATAACCACGTTCTATTTTCATGTATGAAGTGTTCAGTTTCTGACATATAAAACTGACACATTTAATTTCCATGCCTTTGTGTGAGGTTGAACGTTTTGTTGGAGTTGAGTTCCACTTTTAGTGCCTTGCGGTCTGAGACGATGCAAGGTAAAATTTTAATTCTTTTGATTCTGCTGAGGTTTGTTTTGTGTCCTAGAATATGATCAATTTTTGAGAATGTTACATGGGACGATGAGAAGAATGTATATTCTTTATCTTTGGGATGGAGTGTTCTATATTCATCTATCAAGGACAATTATTCTAAAGTCTCATTTAATTCTCTTATATTTTTGTTTAATTTCTGTTTAGAGGATCTGCCCAGCTCTGAGAGAGGGGTGTTAAAAGTCCCCCGTTATCATGGTATTATAGGATATCATATTGCTCAGACTAAGCAAGGTCTGTGTCTGGCAGTGCAAACCCTGCCCAACAGAGAGGGGTTCAAGGACAAGGGATTCAAAGCACAATTGGAGCCAGGGATCCACACTCCCACCCACCAGGCTCAGTCCACACTGTTGTCTGCTTCTCTGCTCACAGGCCCAGCTGGAGCCAGGGGCAGCGCCCCTGCCCACTGGTCTCAGTCCACACACAACTAGCCTGTGGAGTAGGGTCTGGAGTAGTGCTTGTCAGACCAGTTGGAGTCAGGGGACCATGCCCTCCCCCAACCACCCCCCACCCCCCATTCCTCCCCCACCCCCGCCAGTCTCAGTCCACTACCTGGCAAGCCTCTGTTGCAGGCTCTGTTAGAGTCAGGGCACTGCACTCTGCCTGCAGGTCTCAGTCCCCACCTGGTAAGCCTCTGCTCACCAGCCCTGCTGAAAGCAGTGGAGCACACCCTAGCCCTCAGGGCTTGGTTCACACCCAGTAAGCCATTGCTCCAGGGTTCTGTTGGAATCAGACCACACCCTTGTTCTCAGGTCGCCGTCCACGCCTATCAAGCCTCTGCTGGCAGGCCCAGCAGGGAGACCAGCCTGTCTGCCAAATTCAGTCCACACAGGGCAACCACTCTCCTGTTGTGGGTGACGTCAGAGCCGGGGGTTCTGCACTCCGTCCCACCAGACACAGCCTGAACTGAGGGTCAACACTACCACTGGCTGGGCATAGTCATAACCAGGAGACTGCTCCTCCTCCTGCCCAGTGTCCCTTTTTTCCCACACGCTCTTTCTTCCCTGTTAGTCACAGATTCCGTCCTGATGGTTGGCAGTCCACACTATGCCCAGTTCTCTCAGGACAAGACCAAACACTCTGCTCTGCAGGGGACAGAACTTCAGACTGACGTGCCAGGGGGAAAGGGTGGACTGAGAGTTTGGACTTGTGGGGGAAAATTTTATGCCTGGCGGGGTGGTGTCTAGGTTCAGAAGTGGAACCTCCCTGGAGAAAGAGACCTGGAGTTTAGCGGATCTCCTCAGCCAGATAAAATGAGAGGTCTTTTGTTCCCTGCTCCTTTGCAAATAGCCTGTGGCAGGCCTTCTGCTTGGGGGAGGGGTCTCCCATCCTCTAGCCAATAGGTTTTGTACCTGTAATTTGTTTTCTTGAATGCTCTTTCTTGGAGTTACAGGTTGCAGAACTTCTTTCTTGGCTCAGCTCCCCGTCTTTGGCTTCATAGATTCTCATTCCGTTGAGTTTTTCTTCCATTGCTCAGGAGCCTCTGACAAGGGTTGCTACCAGTTGGCCATCTTCCCCTGCATCCACATCAAAGCTTTTGTCGTAAACAAAATGAAGAAATGCAAATGAACATGATGGGAAACCCTGAAAGTCTTTCATCCATCTCCCCATGGGGTTTGTCTTTGGAGCCTACATGGAATAGAGGATTAAGCACTAGCAAAGAAGGCAAAGATTCTTTATAACACCCCTCAAAGGGAAATTACTTTTTAATTAAGAATTGATAAGTTTTTGTAGCAATGCATGAGAACATTAAACCATGGTTAAAAAATTTAAGGTTACATAAACTGCTAAGGTACTCTTGCTGACTTTTTTGGCCCGGGGAAATTCCACTGCTAGAGGGAACCATTGCAATCAGTTTTGTCTTTTGCCTTCCAGATACTTTCTCTGTATCTTTACAGATATCCCTGTGCATCAAAAGATGTGACAGCTTTGTCTTCATTTATGTGTACGTGTTTATTTTCATATGGGGTCATCCTCTACAAAGTGCTGCTGTGTTTTTACCACAGAAAGCCAGTGTGGCGGCATGAACAGAGTGAATGAGGGAAGTTGAAGCAAATGAGCCACTGGGCACATCATGTACAGTCTTAACATCTGTAAAAAAAAAAAAAAATCATAGCTTTTTCTATATAAGGAGAATTATTGGAATATCTTTAGCACGGAAGTAACATGGTCAGAATTTAAGAGTGGTAGCGGGGAGATCAGATAGAATCTAATGCAATCATCTGGGCATTAGATGATAGTGACCTGGATGAGGGCAGTAGGGAGGAAATTGGTAAAAGACAGTTGCCTTGGGCAGTGCCTGCTCAGTGAGTAGGGCACCAGCCCCATATGCCAAGGGTGGCGGGTTCAAACCCAGCCCCGGCCAAACTGCAACAAAAAAAATAGCCGGGCGTTGTGGCGGGCGCCTGTGGTCCCAGCTGCTCGGGAGGTTGAGGCAGGAGAATCGCGTAAGCCCAAGAGTTAGAGGTTGCTGTGAGTCGTGTGACGTCATGGCACTCTACCCAAGGGCAGTACAGTGAGACTCTGTCTCTGCAAAAAAAAAAAAAAAAAAAAAGAAGACAGTTGCCTTTGCTTTGTTGGGAGGTGGAACCTGATAAGATGAGGTAGAGAGAAAGAGAAGACTCACAGAGGATGCCAAAGGTGGTAACTTGAGCAACTGGGCGAATAATAGCATTACTTAGGAAGATGTGGAAGAAAAAAAATGAAGAATAGGCTTTGGGAGGGAATCAAGCTGTGTTGACATATTTATATCTGAAATGGCTGCGAGATGTTCAAGTGGAGATTTCAAGTAGGAAACTAAATATGCAAGTCAAGGGAAGAGGACCAAGCAGGGTATACGAATTTGAGAATCACTGGTATGTAGACAGTATTTAAAGCCCTCAGGCAGGGTGAGATCACTTAGAGAGTAAAGGTAATTAGAGATCAAGAATAAAAAATGAGTTAAATTTTAAAAGATGAGCGAAATCAGATGACAAAGCAGGAGGAAAACCAGGATCGTGTCATGTCCTAGAAACCAAGTATAGAAAATACTTTTACCATGTACAATGCTCCCGAGACACAGTGATGTGAGGGTTGGAAATAAAACAGTGGAATTGGCAGTGTGGAAGTTACTGGGGCCTTGAAAAGATTATCATGAGGGCAATAGTCAGATTAAAGTGAGAAGAAGAAATACTACTGCCATGTAAAGCATCTGTATTTCAAATCAAACTGTTAAAGGGATTCCCCATGCAAAGGTTCTATAAATACATGGTAAAAAGACATAATGGAATTAATAATTGAGACTCAATGTTGGTTGAGATGACAAGAAGTAGACGCAGTCCACATTGAGATGTGAGACGTCAAAGAGGAGATAATAGAATAGGAGTTTTTATCACTGGCTGACCACCGATCTCTAACATCTAAGAGAAAAAAGACGATTGGGAATCTAAAGAGGATGTTTGTACAGTGTTGGTGTTCTGTGATTCTTCCTAACAGCAAAGGTCAAGGTGTTTTGATTTTTAGACAAAAGAAAGGAGTTGTAAGGAGCCAATTTAGGGAACTTACTATGTTTCCTTCACTACCCCCATGTCTGACTCATGAGGGAGAAACTCAGAAGGCAAGTCCTGCGCTGGCCTGGTGATGACAGGGAAGAGGCTCTGTTGCTTCAGAGTCATCCCACACTCTCTAGTTCAAAGCAAAGCTGTGTAATTTTCTCCTACACCATACTCCATGTGACCTATGTCCTGAGAAAGCCAGTGTGAGCTTGTCTTGGCTCTTGCCTAAGAGGGTAGACTTTGCAATATAACAAACCAGCCCAAACTTGGTCGCTAAAAATGGCAAATGTTTATCATTTTTATGGGTCAGCTGTATGGCTGATCTGTTGATAGCTGGCATCTCATTTGGGGCTAAATTGCCAAAATGTCTTCACCGTCTGTCTGGCAGTTGGTTAGATGGTAGCTGGGTGACAGTGATGACATGTCTCTCACCCTTCAGCAGGCTAGCCTGGGCTGTTCATATAGTGTTCACAGGGACAATGAAAATGTCAAAGAATGTGTTTTCCCCAAGCCCCTCAATTTATTTTTGAAATTCCTTTATATAGCTGTTATATGTTAATTATAAATTTTATTCCTAGGTTATTTATGTTCAACAACAGTAATAACATTTTTATGTGTACTAGCAATTTGTTGTGGAATAAATGGTCAATAAATGATCAATAAATTTTCAATTTGATTTTGATATCTGTAAGACCTACTTAGTTATTTTTTCTTGTATTCTCCATTTTATGTATAATTCTGTGCCTGACCGTACAAAGGCAAGACTCCCACTAATGACTGTGCCTTTATTTCCACTCATATTTCCTATAGTTTTGTTATTTTAATGGTATGTAATTTGCCATGTAAGTAGTATTGACGGGTAATCAGTGTGATTATTCTTATTTATAATTATAAAATAATCGCTTTATGATTACTGCTTTAAATTCAAACTTATGTGCCTATTTTTTTATATTTGTATTTTAGTAACATATTTCTTCAACTTTAGTGAAAGTTTGGTAATTCAGACCTTTTCATAATTCAGACAAAATTAAGATCAACCTGTAGTCTGTTAATAAATTATTTGTTCATAGACCACCTAAATTATTTATCAAATTACATGGATTTAGCTCCTAATATTTCAAAATGACAAATTTCTATCTAAAATCTTAAAAGTTATAATGAAAAAGCGGCTGCACTCTTCACTAATCCCAAGAAATTTTCTTCTTTGAATGAAAATAAATCTTAATGAAGGATTTTCCTAGAAACTATATGAAATAATTCAAATATTAGTATTTTAACACATCAGAGACATTGTCCTCCTCGCAAAAAACACTACCCCAAAAACTATTAATAAGCTAATCACAAATCAATAATATCTATTTAGTGATATAATCATTTGCTAAGCCCTTTAACTGTGCATTTACATTGTACTAATTTACATTATCTAATTTAATTCTCACAATGATCATATGAAGGAAGTATTTTTATTTTTAGTTATTATTTTACAGATAAAGGAGTGGAGGCTCAGAGAAGTAAAATGAAGCAAGGTGACCCAGCTTATTAGCGGGAGAGACAGGATTTGAACCAGGTTTTTTTGATGCCAAAGGTCATCCACTTGATCTGCTTGCTTCCGCATTTAATATGACTTTTTGAGGAAATAACTTGAGTGAATAAAGGGATGTTAGTTTAATTAGGAAGAAATATGTTTACAGAAAACAATATATGTTTTTTTCCCTAATTCAGATAGGTCTCTTAGCTAGAGGGAATTAATGAGCTTTCACTATTCAGAATATTTTTGTATTATGGCATTACCAATGACTTAATAATTTTTAGATTTTAATTGTCTTAGGCTTCTAAAAATGTTTATTTTTTAGGATAAAAATACTGATTCTATCTATTTGCAAAACTCTGGATATGACTAAATTTTGCAAATGTGTAATTTGAGGTCTGATCTGAAACTCAGCCATGAGTGTCTTAGATGGCATGCTGAAATCTCCGGGGGGGGGGGAGAACTGGTAGTGCAAATTTTCACTGACTCCCTCCCTAGCAACTGTGCAGGGAGCAGGGAAGGGAGAGCTTTTATTGCCAAGGCTAAACCTGAGAAAATGCAGTGGAAATATTCTGCAGTCCGGGCCTCTGGTTCCCTCTACTGGTCAAATCAATGTACTACAGTCTTGGGTTTTCTCTGCAGAATAGTCCTTTCAGCACGAAAGAAACTGGATCCGCTTTCATAGCAGCTTCTGTACAGAGCAATGCCACCCTTATTGGAATAAATATTATATGTCTGGCAGTTGTATAAGCGTTATATGGAATGATGGCAATGACCTGTCTCTAATCCTTCATAGGCTAGACTAAGTAGGGTCGGGATTGTGGAAAAACGTGTGCAACATGGAGGAAAACTCTACTTAGTCTTAATTCAAAATACATCTCCTGAAGTGTATCATGTGTAAAATAGAAAAAGCATCACGGACTATAAACAGGTGTTTATTTAGAAAAGTCATTTAGGGTCACCATATGATTTTTGTCTTTTCTAAATTAGAAACACAACCACAATCAAGTAGAGGAGAGGAAAGGAGGGAAAGGGAGGAGGGAAGGGGATTTGTGTGCTGCCACCTAGCGGGCACGATGTAGGGGGCTATGGCACTCCTCCCAGGTGAATGGCTCAGCTACAGCTGGGACTTTGTCAAGCAAATGCAAACAATGTAACCAAATCATCTGTACCCTTATAACAATCTGAAATAATAATAATAATAATAATAATAATAATAATGATAAAAAGAAATTCGAAACTTTAATTTGAAGTCTTTGTTCAGAGGCATGGTTTAACTATTGGTTGGATTATCTGCAATAGTTTCTTGATGATTTTATAAAAATAAATAGTTTGGAACTCCTAACTTTGATAAAGAAATAATATTTTTGTTTTCTCATCTCTTCTATTGAGAATAATAATGCCCTAACTTTAGTTTTTCTTTCTAAGGCTGAATGTTAAACTCATATAAAAACACCTAAGGTTTATTCTTAGAGTGGTTCTAAATTCTTCATACATATTAACTAATTTGACTGTCATAATAATCTTTCAAGGTAGGGACTATTATTTCTCCCATTTTTTACAGAAGAAAACTGAGTTTCAAAGAATTTTAATAAATTGCCAAAGAGCATACATTTGTTGGCAAATATGTTGAGCCAAATACATCTTGAGCCACCTGGTTCCAGGATCTCTATGCTTACCTGTTTCTTCAACTTTGAAAATTTGTTTAAAAACGTATTATTCAAGTATTACTATTAGGACTAATATTAATGAAGTAGTTATTTCTCACACTGAGCTAAAAGGCGTCCTATATTAACAAAGTAATGTGAATAAAATAGGACTATTTAAAAAGATCACTTGTTTCCTTTTACATCCTTATGGCTTTAGGCTCCTGGTTCAATGTTATTTTTAGAGTTCTTGCTACTATAATTTGGGCATCACTGAAGCAGGGTTTGATGTTTCTATTCATTGAAATAGATTTGATTTCTTTAGTTGCTTAAGGTCTTCTGCAACTTAATGCCATTAAAAAACTACCTGATGACAATGCTACCTTGACTTATGATATTTAGATCAGAAGATAACTAAAGTGATTTTTTTGTAGTTGAACCCAACTAACCTTCTAAGATGCAGTACTTAACATGAGCCACATATGTATTTTGAATTAAATAATTTTAACCATATATTTAAAAAAACCACAATGTGCTCTACCTAACCCTTTCCCATACCAGATTCATTATTTAAAAAGATCAAATCAATCAAAAAAACTACCATTAGGTTCTTGTTGGTAGTGATCTAATAACTCCAATGAATACACCTGTAACACTTTTTTGGTATATCAATCTTAAATTTGTTTCAATTTCGGCCTCCCCGTCTGTGGTACTTGTTCATCACTATTCTTTTGTCCTTATTTAATCACCTCTGCAACTTCAAACATGCAAAACCTCTAATTCCACACTTCCTACTCGACATATTAATGTCAAGGGTGAGCATATTAATTCTCCTTGTTACCTCCTACCTTTATGATGCTATCATTCCTGCTAATTTTGTCAAAGTTAAAGAAATGTATATTTTGTTTAATTATTTAATAATTATCATAATTGATACCATATATTTTGCCATAATTTGTTAACCTAATTAAAAACCAAAACCCAATTTTACATTATTATGACTACAAAAATATTGCTCATTTCAAAGCCAGGTAGTTTGCTATATTTACATGACCTTTTTACCAAGGAACTTGCCACAAGTCTGTGCCATTGGAGGGAACATATTCCTAGCTTCACACCCTGTGCCTAGTACAAATGGCTTGGCTACTTTTAACCCCAGACAATTTTTAACCCTTATTTCCAAGATGAATGTGTTTGGTAATTTCCTGATATTTTCCATTTATTTTCATTCTCAGGGTAATTTATACTTTTAAAAATGTAATTATCTTCATTTTAATGGATTTTTAGATGAAAAATAGATAAACAAAAAAATTATTGTTAGATAGTAATATAAACTACATAATGCTCAAGAAACAGCTGATGTAAGGAGAAACTTTGAAAGGAAACTTTGAAAGATCCTATCATCATAGGACCAGTGAGCTTTAGGATTAGAAGTCTCTCCTTTATATTAGAAATCAGGAAGCCAAGGTAGATTGAATTAATTTTCTAAAATTATACACCTACTTAGTATTAGTCTAGAACAGGAGTGTCCAACCCCAGCCCACAGGCTGCATGGGCCCAAGACAGTTATGAATGTGGCCCAACAGAAAAATGTGAACTTACTTAACACGTTATGAGATTTCTTTTTTCTTGTTGTTGGTTTTGTTTGTTTGTTTTTTTGGTGGAACTTGACTGCATGCTTTTGAGCATGAACTTTATACATGATGACATCATGTCACAATGTCACATAACCATACAGTACGCTCTCACTATTCATACACAAACATGGCTTCAGTTGTAAGGTGGTGCGGCTTTCAGTGTGTTTTCTTCCAGCCACAGAGAGCTGAACTGATGCCCTCAGATGTTGCGTCTGGTCCTGGTGACTTGACAAGGCAGCAAATGTCAACAACATCTCAACCTACCATTGGAACATGAGGCATTTGGTGTTGTTTAAAAGTCAGGTAAGCACTCTTCCTTGTTTATGAAGGGTACTTCCACATGTCCACGGTGCCACACACGTCACCCCCTGCACTTTGCAACTTGGCCCTCCACCTTGCCCAGCAACGGCAGCCAAGAAGTGGAAAGGCCCAAACCTTACTATCTATTTAACGGTCAACTAATTTTCATAACACAATAAATATAGTACCTTTTCTATTATTATTTTTAAAATCTCAGTATGGTTTCTACAACATCTCAAAAGAAAACAGAACCCCTTGAAAGAAAATTACAGATGAAGGAAGATTTTTTTATGACATGGGGACAGATGATTACTTTTCTGTTGAGGCAAATAGTAAGGCACGCTGCTTAATTTTTCATGTTTTCAGAGACCATAATTTGAAAATGTATTAGATGCAAAATCATGCTGGCAAATTTGATGCCTATGAAGAATTGTGTCATAAGGACAAAATAGCAGAATGAAAAAAGCTCATTCTACTTAACAAAAATTTTTCTTAAAGTACCAGCTGAAATAGATTCCATTGTCAAGGCTAGTTATGTGGTAACATATTTAACATTATAGCAAGAAAAAACAAAACTACTCACTTATGGTGAGTTTATTCAACAATGTATGGAAAGTATGGTAAATATAATTTTCCCTGAAAAAAGGGAAATATTTCTAAAATCATTTTGTCTCACCAGACTATAGTTAGTTGAACTGAAGAAATGAGAGAATCTATTGAAATAAGTTTGGAGAGTAAAGCTGCTAATTTTAAATCGCATGCTTTGGCCATGTATGACAGCACGTGTAGGATAATATTTAGAAATAAACATATCCTACATCAAGCACACAAAGTGAATTTAAAATGACTTGCTTTTCTTCCAGAGGCTTAAGGGACCTGGACCCCCCTGGGATACAAGCAGAGTTGGCTTCCCTGGAGTTATTCCATAAGCCATTTCTCTGAAGCTGTACACCCCATGAAGCCTGAGATCAAAGGGCATGCTGCCCTTCCTCAGAGATATGGGCCAGTGGGTTGAGGTATGTTAACAACATATTGTCAGAGGTCTACAGGTGCTCTGCCCTGAGGAAAAGACACAGTCATTACTTCATACTGAGTAAACTGAGTGAACGCTTGAAGATATTCTTCCATTAACTCTGTTCCCCTGCGGCTACTTTCTTCTTTGTGATCTTTCTTTAGAAACATGCTCAGAAATTAGTCAGTGTTTAGAAGAAGAGGTTTACTACAAAGGTGATTGTATTTATATGATAACAAAATATTTCCTTTCAAGTTAATTTCAGATAGGTAGAATAAGATAAAGATGAAACTAATAGTTAATAGATTAAGTGTGTACAAGACTAGAAAAGTATAAAATCGAAACCTTGAATAAAGATTTTTGCTACACGCCATCCCATGTTGTGTAGTCTGTTTCTTGACTTAATAATTACAGGAGTGAGTTTACAACCATGGCAAAGCTGCTGTTCGTTCGTGTCTCCGATCACGCAACAGCAAGGATGCTACAAATATGGGTCAACTTGCCATTTTTATTAGAGTTATTGATGATGGATATAATGTCACTGAAGAAAATGTCTTCTTTAGTGCTATTAAAAGACATAACTAAATTAAGAGACTTAGATGAAGCAGTAAAAGGTATGTTAAAGTGATTTCTTTGACCGTTGTCAACATATCTGGATTGCTACTGCTGGTGTCCCGGCAATGACAGGTAATAGGGAGGGACTTAAAGAATTAGTAGAAGAAGAGCCAATTGCTCCCCCAAGTCATATTTGATAAAGTATCATTGTATAATACATCAATAAAATTTATGCACAAAAATCAAAAAATGGATACCATCAAGACTGTGAATTTCATAAGGACCAAGGGATTGGAACAGAGTCAATTCCAAGAATTCCTTGCAAGTATGTATGCTGACTATGGCAACATCATTAACTTTTTGGATGTAAGATGGCTAAGTTAAGAGCAAATTTTGGAAAGATTTTACGATTTGTGATAGTGAAAACTGGCTTACAGATTTAGCATTTCTTCCCCCCCCCCTTTTTTTTGATATGGAGTCTTACTTTGTCACTCTTGGTAGAGTGCTATGGCATCATAGCTCACAGCAACCTCAAATTCTTCGGCACAGGCAATTCTCCTGCCTCAGCCTCCCAAGTGGACTACAGGCACCCACCACAATGCCTGGCTAGTTTTCAGAGATTGGGTCTTGCTCTTGCTCAGGATGGTCTTGAACTCCTGAGCTCAGGCAATCTACTTGCCTTGGCCTCTCAGAGTGCTGAGATTACAGACATGCACCAGCTCACCCAGCCAGATTTAGCATTTAATTGCTCATTTAAATGAGTTAAACATGCATCTTCAAGGTGCAAACCAACTTATCAACACAATGTTTTAAACCACAACATTCCAAATGAAACTGAAATTATGGCAAGCTCAAATTAAAACAAACAATTTTTTGCATTTTGACACACTGGCTAAACAAAGTCCTGTGAACAGTGAAATATGTTCAGCCTTACTTTTTTATTTGATACAATAACTTGAAAACATTTCAAGATTTCTAGCAAAATAATATTTTGGTGCATTTCCAATTCCATTTTCGGTGACATACATGCGTCATCTGCCAATTTTTAAATAGAAGGCATGGAGCTGCAATCTGAAATTCAACTTAAAGAAAAATTTGGTCCCATCTCTTTACTGGACTTTGCTAGGTCCTGTGTTCACAGAGACAAATATCCTTCATTTCACAATCATGCCTTATTCACGTCATCACTTTTTGGCAGCATCTATATTAGTAAGTCTTTTCAAGAATGAAGCCCATTAAGTGTAAAATTAGAACCAAAATATCTCATGAGCACCTTGAGAACCCACTGAGAATTACAGCTATTTCCACCTAATCAAATATTGATGCATTAGTCTCTTAAATGCAGTGTCAAATATCCCACTAGTTTTATGCTGACCACTTTTCTTTTACTTTTATAATAAAAACTATCAAAAAAACACCCAAGGCATTTTATTACTTAGTATATACATTTTCTACATTAGTATTTCCAAACTTGAGACCTGCTTTAACAGATTCTCTGATCAGGTCACTGTGGAATTGTATTATGAGGCCAGAACGTTCTGCTAATCTATGGTGACAAATACCATGAAAATTATGCATGGACTTTTTTTTCTCATCAGCCTTCCTTAGAGTTTGTGTGTTTAACGTGTGGCCCAAGACAAATCTTCCTCCAACGTGGCCAGGTCTTCCGATGTGGCCTACAGAAACCAAAAATTTGGACATCCCTGGTCTAGAATGAATGACAATTCTGAGGTGATTCTTTACTCTTTACCTGATGACAGTTGACTTTACGAGTACCTGATGACTAATGTTTGCTTAAAAATTAGAATCTAGTGTACCTGGCATCGTAGGTCACACAGGTCAATAAAGGCTTAATAAGTATTTAA
The DNA here is from genome assembly GCF_027406575.1 of Nycticebus coucang. Classification (NCBI taxonomy): domain Eukaryota; kingdom Metazoa; phylum Chordata; class Mammalia; order Primates; family Lorisidae; genus Nycticebus; species Nycticebus coucang. The sequence continues at coordinate 106,724,772 of NC_069786.1, read as the reverse complement.
TTTTCTCACTGGCCTGACTCTTGGCCTGTATTTGCCACACTTTAAACCTTTTATACTTTTCTAGATAGATCAGGAAGAAGCTTTAGAGCTTTTACTAAGCACATCTCAAAATGTCAGAGTAATTCATAACTGATAAAGTTTTTCTTTTCCAATCAGGGATCCTTATCCGGAAAACAAATGGTTCTATTTTAAACTTCCTTTTAATGAATAATTTATTTAGCAACATTTTATTTAATCATATTGGAGTTAAGTTTTAATCATATAATGCCTGGTTGTCATTTTTCTTCTTCCCTTCATGTTTGAACTAATTTACCAAAAAGGACAAATTAAAATCATTTTTTGCATATGACATAATAATCTCCTGTTCATGACAAGAAAATGGCAAGGGAAGCAGTAAAACATATCTGTGGGCGGGTACTTATTACAAGCGCAAGTACTTAATAAGATACTTTGTAGAAATGCAGAGGGCATTATACTGTCTCTACTTCACTATTGCCCTGAGGTTATGTGACACTTTGTATTTTGTTAGTCTGACAACATAATGGGGTTTAGATTTTGAGGAGTAAAGTAAAAATTACAAATTCATACTAGCACTGCTTTTACACTGATACTGTATTAGAAAATTAAAATTTCATTTCCATCATAATTTTTCTCCAGTAGTATTACTTACGTCTAATACAGATTATATTGGAAAACCTTGTAATTACAAATTTATTGAAAAGTAAAAGCTGGGTCGGTGCCTGTGGCTTAAGCAGCTAAGGCGCCAGCCACATACACCTGAGCTGGTGGGTTTGAATTGAGCCCAGGCCCGCCAAACAACAATGATGGCTGCAACCAAAAAATAGCCAGGCATTATGGCGGGCACCTGTGGTCCCAGTTACTTGGGAGGCAGAGGCAGGAGAATTGCTTGAGCTCAGGAGCTAGAGATTGCTGTGAGCTAGTGATGCCATGGCACTCTACCCAGGGTGCCAGCCTGAGGCTCTGTCTCAAAAAAAAAAAAAACATGTAAAAGCTAGAAGAGACCCAACCAACTAATATTACAATTGGGTAAATGGAGGTATAGTTTACCTCCAGGTATGGAGGAGGGTTTAAATGGCTTCTTCAAACATTAATAGGTTCATAAGTAATTACTGGCTAAGTTGTATCTAGCTAATTTTTATAATGTGCTTTCATTTTCATTCCACTGAAAATATTTTAAAATTTCTCACTTCTCCTTTGACAGGTGGTCATTTTGAAATATTTTTTACTTTCTAAACATTTGGGAGTTTTGAAAATATGTTTCTTTTGTTGATTGTGATTTAATTTTTCCACTGTGGCCAGAAAATATACCTTGCATTATTTAGTTTCTTTTCACTGTGCAGAGACTTTTTTTGGACACACAGCATATAGTTTGTTTTGGTAAGAACTCTATGTGCCCGTGACAGTTCTTTTTTTTCTTTTGCACTTGTTGGCAAACATTCACTAAAGGTGTTGAACTTACTGACACATTGTTTGCAGAACTTTCTGGGAAGCTGTCCATAGGTATGCCACCTCAGTGGTGCTGGCAGTGAGTTCAACTGGGTATCTCACTTTGCCAGCTAAACCCTGTAGAAACAAGAATTCTATTCTATTCTATTTCAGGTTAATGTGAGGGTATAGACGACCAAATCACAATATTTGAATTTGTTAGATACAGCCCATCTTGTAGCTTTGTCCTACATTGTTCCAATTTCAGAGGATGCACCCCAAACTCCCTCATCCTCCCCCCTTCCTCTTTCCTCCTCCTCCTCCCAATTTGATTTAAAGTAGTTTTTCTCATACGTGGGTGTAAATTAGATTGTCTATTGGGCTTCATATTAGTATTGTGTACATTGGATATTTGCTTTTCTATTCTTGTGATACTTTCCTGATAAGAATGTTTTAACTCCATCCAGGTTAATACAAAAAGTGTGAAGTCACCATCTTTTTACAATAATAATATTCCATGGTATGCATACACCACAGTTTGTTAACTGGAGAGGTGAAGGAACTCCACACAGAGAATTACGAAACCCTAAGAAGAGAAATAGCAGAAGACAGTAACAAATGGAAAAGCATACTGTGTTCCTAGCTGGGAAGAATTAACATTGCTTCCCAAAGCAATCTACAGATTCAATACAATCCTCATTAAAATACCAGCATCATACTTTGAAGATTTGGAAAATGAAGTATGAAAACATGTATACTTCATTTTTTATGGAACTAGAAAAAAACCTATATAGCAAAGGCTTATATGTTCTTAATAATAAAAACAAAGTTAGAGGCATCACCCTACAAGTCCATAGTGATCAAAACAGTATGGTATTAGCACAAAAATAGAGACATAGACATTTGGAAGTGAATAGAAAACCAAGAGATGAAACCATTGTCTTATAGCCATCTGATATTTGATAAACCCCACAAAATCATACACTGGGGAAAAGAATCTCTATTTAATAAATGGTGCTGGGAGAACTGGATAATCACATGTAAAAGACTGAAACTATTTTTTTTTTTTGAGACAGAGTCTCACTATGTTGCCCTTAGTAGGGTACTGTGGTACACTACTCACAGCAACCTCCAACTCTTGGGCTTAAGCAATGCTCTTGCCTCAGCCTCCCAAGTAGTTGGGACTACAGGCACCTGCCACAACACATGGCTATTTTTTGTTGCAGTTTGCAGTTGTCATTGTTGTTTAGCTGGTCCGGACTGGTTTTGAACCCGTCAGCCTTGGTGTGGCTGGTGCGTAACCACCGTGCTACAGGCTCTTTTATCAATTCAAAAAAGTTGAATCAAGATGGATAAAAGATTTAAATCTAAGTCATAAGACGATTAAAATTCTAGAAGAAAGTGTGGAAAAAAGTCTTGAGGAGGTCAGCCTGGGGAAAGATGTCATGAAGAAGACTTCAGTGGGCGTGGCACCTATAGCTCAAGTGGCTAAGGCACCAGCCGCATACATCAGAGCTGGTGGCTTCGAATCTGGCCCCAGCCCGCCAAACAACAAGGACAACCACTACCAAAAAATAGCCGGGCATTGTGGTGGGTGCCTGTAGTCCCACCTACTGAGACTGAGGGGAGACTGAGGCAAGAGAATTGCTTAAGCCCAGTAGGTTGCTGTAAGCTCTGATGCCATGGCACTCTACCTAGGGCTATAGCTTGAGGGTCTGTCTCAAAAAAAAAAAAAAAAAAAAGATTTCAGTGGCAATTGAAACAAAAACATAAATTAACAAATGGGACTGAATTAAACTGATACTTTTCTGTACAACTATGAACACAACAATCAAAGCAAATAGACAACTTTCAGAATAAGAAAAGATTTGCATATTACAGATCTGACAAAGGCTTGATAACTGGATCTATAGAGAATTCAAATTAATCAACCCCTTCCTCCCCCCCCCAAAAAGAGTACACAATCCCATTTATCACAGGCCAAAAGACATGAACCAAGCAAGAATTTTAAAAAGCACTCAAGAACCAGAAAGAGAAGCCCCTTTCTTCTGCAGTGAAGGCTCCCTCTAGTGGCAAATTTAGCATCTTGCCAGCTGGAAATGGAGAGATGCTCATAAGACTTAGCAACGCTATGCCAAATGAGGCAATGAAGAGAAAAAATTGGGAGCTAACGGGCAACAGATTGATAACTAGCACACCTAAAAGAGTGTCATTTACATAACTCTTATAAAGGGAAACAAAAATATTTCTTATTTCCTCTATTGCATTGTAAAGTAGTAGAAAGTTCATGTGATCAGCAAGAAGACTAAGAGAATCCTTAGGAATCCACAAAACAAGTGGAATCATATATTTCCTGTAATTTCCATTTTTACTTTTCAATGAAATAAAATTAATTTATTTTAAAAGTAAGTGGATTTATAAGTAGATGGGGCTGTGTGTTTATGTTTTTTCTTGAAAGGTTAACAATATTTAGATTTCCCTTGATATAACTGTGTCTTTAAAAGTTATATAATATGACATATTTAAGCAATTGACAAAAATACTTAAAATATAAGTCAGATTTGGAAAACGAGGCCCACTTTAGCAGAACACCAAAAATAAAAAAATGCAAATAGGATCTAAGGGTTTAGTACTCTGGGTGTCGACTGTCAGAATGAAATGTTTGAAGAATATGGATAAATATATTCTAGGTCAGACGGTGATGCTTTCAGAACAGTATACATGTGACTATCCACCTGGTAATCTAATTTTTAATTCTGAATACCTCAATCAGTATACAAAATAAAGTAAAATTGATAAATAATATTTAAAAATCACTCCCTATACCTTAATTGAATTGATTTTCACATGAGTGAGTCTTCTTCTAAATTAGAATGAATGTCTTAGGACACTTAAGACACTTTCCCCCAACTTATTTTCATATCAAAAATGTTAGTTTTAATAAAATCAGATTGTCAAACAGATGGCAGTGTTGCCTAGAGTTTTGACAAACGGCAAGTCAATTGGTTGTGCTAAAAGTGAGAGTTGAACATATTTTGCCACTGGAAGAAAATAAGAGTATGACAGAGGAGCAGACTTTAGACTTTTAGTGACTTAACATCTTCCATAATTATGGCTCTATTACTCTATTTCACCCCAAATAGTTCTCATATTAGAAAAAGAAATATAATTTTTACTTAGACATATAAAACCTTTCTATGCTAAAAATGGAGTCTGATATTTGGCCTATAAAATTTGGCAGAAACTTCATGACTTCAAAATATTGCCACATGTTCTTTCTTTCTATTAACACTGTCAAAATCTAGGGGAGGATTGCCAGTGGAGTATATTCAATTGTTTGTTTATGCTCTACTTTACAAATACACGGCTTCTATAGAAATAACCTTGACTTGTAAACGCATGCCTTTAGCCCACTGAACTACCCCTTAAGTCTCTGTCATCATTGCTGTGAAGACCATGAAAGCAAACTGAGCTTTTAGATTGGTGTTTCCTGGTACAATGCATGATGTTGGGACTGTCTAGGATGCTTCTTAAAAATAAAGACTTCTGAGGATGGAAAGTAGGAATTTGGCCTACAGGTAGATCTCTTGAATATCACTGCATTCTGTGACACCTTTGCTTTTCCTGTTTCTGAATCTATAGCTTTATGCATTTTTCTTTTTTCTTTTTTTTTATTAAATCATAACTGTATACATTGATATGATCATGGGGCATCATACACTCGCTTCATAGACCATTTGACACATTTTTATCACTATGGTTAACATAGCCTTTCCGGCGTTATCTCAGTTACTGTGCCAAAACATTTACATTCTACATTTACCAAGTTTTGCAAATACCCCTGTAAGATGCACCACAGGTGTGATCCCACCAATCCCCCTCCCTCTACCCACCACCCCCCCTCCCTTTCCCACTTCCCCCTATTGTTAGGTTGTAACTGGGTTATAGCTTTCATGTGAGAGCCCCAAATTAGTTTCATAGTAGGGCTGAATACATTGGGTACTTTTTCTTCCATTCTTGAGATACTTTACTAAGAAGAATATGTTCCAGCTCCATCCATGTAAACATGAAAGAGGTAAAGTCTCCATCTTTCTTTAAGGCTGCATAGTATTCCATGGTGTACATATACCACAATTTATTAATCCATTCGTGGATCGATGGGCACTTGGGCTTTTTCCATGACTTAGCAATTATGAATTGGGCTGCAATAAACATTCTGGTACAAATATCTTTGTTATGTTGTGATTTTTGGTCTTCTGGGTATATGCCCAGCAGAGGGATTACAGGATTGAATGGCAGATCAATTTTTAGATCTCTGAGTGTTCTCCATATATCTTTCCAAAAGGAATGTATTAATTTGCATTCCCACCAGCAGTGCAGAAGTGTTCCCTTTTCTCCGCATCCACGCCAACATCTCTGGTCTTGAGATTTTGTGATAAGGGTAGTCTCAGTGGAGTTAGATGATATCTCAAAGTAGTTTTGATTTGCATTTCTCTGATGATTAAAGATGATGAGCATTTTTTCATATGTCTGAAGGCCGTGCGCCTGTCTTCTTCAGAGAAATTTCTCTTCAAATCCCTTGCCCAGCCTGTGATGGGATCCCTTGTTTTTTTCTTGCTGATGCGTTTGAGTTCTCTGTGGATTCTGGTTACTAAACCTTTGTCAGAGATATACCCTGCAAATATCTTCTCCCATTCTGAGGGCTGTTTGCTTGCTTTACTTACAGTGTTCTTAGCTGTACAGAAACTTTTTAGTTTGATCAAGTCCCAGTAGTGTATTTTTGAAGCTGCTTCAATTGCCCGGGGGGTTCTCCTCATGAAATACTCACCCAGACCAATTTCTTCAAGGGTTTTCCCTGCATTCTCCTCTAGTATTTTTATAGTTTCATGTCTTAAGTTTAAATCTTTAATCCAATGAGAGTCTATCTTAGTTAATGGTGAAAGGTGTGGGTCCAATTTCAGTCTTCTGCAGGTTGCCAGCCAGTTCACCCAGCACCATTTGTTAAATAGGGAATCTTTTCCCCACTGAATGTTTTTAATTGGCTTGTCAAAAATCAAATAGCAGTAAGTAGCTGGATTCATCTCTTGGTTCTCTATTCTGTTCCAGATATCTACTTCTCTGTTTTTGTGCCAATACCATGCTGTTTTGATCACTATCGATTTGTAGTAAAGTCTGAGGTCTGGTAGTGTGATTCCTCCTGTTTTGTTTTTATTTCTGAGTAATGTCTTGGCTATTCGAGGTTTTTTCTGATTCCATATAAAACAAAGTATTGTTTTTTCAAGATCTTTAAAATATGACAGTGGAACTTCAATAGGGAGTGCGTTGAAATTATATATTGCTTTGGGTAGTATGGACATTTTGACAATGTTGATTCTTCCCAGCCATGAGCATGGTATGTTTTTCCATTTGTTAACATTTTCAGCTATTTCTTTTCTTAGAGTTTCATAGTTCTCTTTATAGAGATCTTTCACATCTTTTGTTAGGTAAATTCCCAAATATTTCATCTTCTTTGGCACTACTGTGAATGGGATAGAGTCCTTAACTGCTTTTTCAACTTGACTGTTGTTGGTGTATATAAAGGCTACCGATTTATGGATGTTGATTTTGTAACCTGAGACGCTGCTGTATTCCTTGATCACTTCTAGGAGTTTTGTAGTAGAGTCCCTAGTGTTTTCCAGACACACAATCATACCGTCTGCGACGAGTGAAAGTTTGATCTCTTCTGACCCTATATGGATACCCTTGATGGCCTTTTCTTCACTAATTGTGGTGGCTAAAACTTCCATTACAATGTTGAAAAGCAATGGAGACAATGGGCAGCCTTGTCTGGTTCCTGATCTGAGTGGAAATGATTCCAATTTAACTCCATTAATATGATATTGGCTGTGGGTTTGCTGTAGATGGCCTCTATCAGTTTAAGAAAAGTCCCTTCTAGACCAATTTCCTTGAGTGTTCTGATCATGAAGGGATGCTGGATATTATCAAAAGCTTTTTCTGCATCAATTGAGAGAATCATATGGTCTTTGTTTTTTAATTTGTTTATGTGCTGAATTACATTTATAGATTTACGTATATTGAACCAGCCTTGACACCTTGGGATAAAACCAACTTGGTCATGATGTATAATTTGTTTGATGTGTTGCTGGATTCTGTTTGTTAGGATCTTGTTGAATATTTTTGCATCTATATTCATTAGTGATATTGGTCTATAATTTTCTTTTCTTGTTGGGTCTTTTCCTGGTTTGGGTATCAGGTTGATGTTTGCTTCATAGAACGTGTTGGGTAGTCTTCCTTCTTTTTCTACATTTTGGAACAGGTTGAGTAATATAGGTACTAATTCCTCTTTAAAGGTTTGGTAGAATTCTGACGTGAAATCATCTGGTCCCGGGCTTTTCTTTTTAGGGAGGTTTTGTATAGTTGATGCTATTTCTGAACTTGATATGGGTCTGTTCAACATTTCCACTTGATTCTGGTTAAGTCTTGGAAGGTGGTGTGCTTCCAAGTATCGGTCAATTTCCTTCAGATTTTCATATTTCTGAGAATAAAGTTTCTTATAATATTCATTAAGGATTTTTTTGATTTCTGAGGAGTCTGTTGTTATTTCGTCTTTGTTGTTTCTGATTGATGATATTAGAGATTTTACTCTTTTTTTCTGATTAGGTTGGCCAGAGGTTTATCTATTTCATTGACCTTTTCAAAAAACCAGCTTTTTGATTTATTGATCTGTTGTATTATTCTTTTGTTTTCAATTTCATTTAATTCTGCTCTAATTTTGGTTATTTCTTTTCTTCTACTGGGTTTGGGGTTGGAATGTTCTTCCTTTTCCAGTTGCGTGAGATGTCCCATTAAGTTGTTAACTTCCTCTCTTTCCGTTCTCTTGAGGAAGACTTTCAGTGCTATAAATTTCCCTCTTAGAAGTGCCTTAGCAGTGTCCCAGAGGTTCTGATAGTTTGTGTCTTCATTGTCGTTTTGTTCCAAAAAATTGGCGATTTCTTTCTTAATCTCATCTCTGACCCAGCTATCATGCAGCATAAGGTTATTTAACTTCCATGTTTTTGTATGAGTATGCAGATTCCTGTTGTTACTCAATTCAAGTTTTATTCCATGATGGTCCGAGAAGATGCATGGAATAATTTCTATTCCTTTAAATTTACTGAGGTTAGACTTGTGACCTAAAATGTGGTCAATTTTGGAGTAAGTTCCATGGGCTGATGAGAAGTATGTGTATTCAGTTGTGTTGGGATGAAATGTTCTGTAGATGTCTGCTAAATCTAAATATTGGATGGTTAGGTTTAAATCTAAGATTTCTTTGCTCAGCTTCTTGCTGGAGGATCGATCCAACACTGCCAAGGGAGTGTTGAAATCTCCGACGATTATGGAGCTGGAGGAAATCAAGTTACTCATGTCTGTTAGAGTTTCTCTTATAAATTGAGGTGCATTCTGGTTGGGTGCATGGATATTAATAATTGAGAACTCATCATATTGAGTATTACCCTTAACAAATATGAAGTGACCATTCTTGTCTTTCCTTACTTTTGATGGTTTAAAGCCTACTGTATCTGCAAATAAAATTGCAACACCTGCTTTTTTCTGATTACCATTTGCCTGAAATATGGATGACCATCCTTTCACCCTGAGTCTGTATTTGTATTTTAAGTTAAGATGTGACTCTTGTATGCAACAAATATCTGACTTGAGTTTTTGTATCCAGTCAGCTAACCTATGCCTCTTTAGAGGACAGTTTAAGCCATTCACATTGATGGAGAGTATTGATAAGTCTGGTGGAATTTTGGGTATCGAGTTTTTCAAAGGTCCAGTGGACATTTTTAATCCTTTCGCCAGTGTGGAAGTTGGAGTTTGTTCCGAAGTTTCTGAGTGAGTTTATTTTTGTGGTATAGGATTGGGTTGGTCATTGTGGAGGATAGGTCTGAGAGTATCCTGAAGAGCTGGTTTACTTATGGCAAATTTTTTCAACATATGAATGTCATTGAAGTATTTAATTTCTCCATCATAGATGAAACTCAGTTTAGCTGGATACAAGATCCTGGGTTGAAAGTTATTTTGCTTTAGGAGATTAAAAGTTGATGACCACTCTCTTCTGGCTTGAAAAGTTTCAGCAGAGAGATCTGCAGTTATTCTAATATTCTTACCTTTGTACGTAATAGTTTTCTTTCGCTGGGCTGCTTGAGAATCTTCTCTTTCATGTTAACTTTAGTGAAGCTAATTATGATATGTCTGGGGGATGCCTTATTGGGGTTGAATCGTGCTGGGGTTCTGAAGCTTTCTGCTATCTAAATTTCAGATTCTCTAGGCATGTCTGGAAAATTTTCTTTCATAATTTCATGCAGAAGGGCCTCTGTGCCCTTCGAGGACACTTCATCATTCTCAGAAATCCCAATAATTCATAAATTGCTTTTTTTCAAATTATCTGAGAGCTCTCTGAGTGAGTGATCCATTTTTGCTCTCCATTTCTCTTCCTCTTTGAGAGACTGGGAGCGTTCAAAGACTTTATCTTCAATGTCAGAAATCCTTTCTTCTGCTTGCTCCATTCTGTTGCTGAGGGATTCTACTGTATTTGTCATATCTTTGAGGGCTGTAAATTCTTGCTTCAGTGTGTCTAAGTCTTTGGTGGTTTTGTCTTTAAATTCGTTAAATTCTTGAGACAACTTTCGAATTTCTCCTCGAATTCCTAATTCCATTTTATTAATCTTGTCTGCAATCCAAATTCTGAATTCGATTTCTGACATCTCAGCCAGTTGTTTATGAATGGGATCTTCAATCACATCTGCCGTATCTTTTCTTGGGGGGGGTTGGTCTATTCTGGTTATTCATGTTACCAGAGTTTTTCCGCTGATTCCGCCCCATGGTTACTTTACTCCCTTTGATTTTTCCCTGGGGCTTTATCAAGGGCCCGTACAGTGTTGTGGCCTGAGAAACTGGGGCCCTGTCTTGTGTGGTGGAGTTAAGTGGTTCTGTCTTGTTTTCAGCTGGTTTCTGTTCGATCCTATTGCAACTTCTACTCTGGCTTGAAGTCTCAGCTGTGTGGAAAAATCAGCAATCAAGTCACCCCGCCTGCCCCCCGCTGGCCCCAGTTGGAAAAGGAGAATGAAACCTTCCTACAACCGTACACCCAGGGCACTGCCTGAAAAGTCCTCAGTCTATTAGCCCAGTTCAAAATGTCCAAATCAACTTCTCAATCGGCACCTGTCTCGGGTGGGAGAGTTCAAGAGGTCTCTGGGAACTGGATCACAGGAGCCTGGTGACTCCTCTGACATGGCTCATCCCAGTGCAGCGTGGAGTCAGGAGGAGCCACCCAGCAAACAGAGCAGTCTGGGAAGGTTGACGTCTCCTTCCCCACTTTGCCCCTCCGTCGGACCCAGTCACTGGTATCTCTGCAGATGGCTAACCCAGTTGCCTGCAGTGAACAGACACTCCAGGAGTTTGCACCTGCCTGAATCGCAAGGAAGTCTGCCAGGCCCCCGCAGACTGCTGCTATTTAGCAGGAGGAGATGGGGCCTGACATCTTTGAGTGCTTCATGCAGGCGATGGGAAGGAGGTGTTCACTCAGGCTTAGCCCCATCCCTGGTGGGTGCTGTTAACAGAACAGAACAGAACAGACAACTTTACGGGGTTCTGTCTCTGTTCCTGCAGAAATCGCCTACAGAAGACGGGCTGTTCTGAGTTCAAACGTCTTTGCTGCTGGAGGTTTGTGTCCTCTTTGCTGCTGAAGGCTTGAGTCCGATCACCTCTCTGGGTCGGCCCCGCCCTGGAAGCTTCCCGGGTTTGTGAGCAGTGTCAGGAAATCCCCCGCTCACCGGTGGCCTCCTCTGGTTGCCCAGGGAGACAGGGGGTGTGGCCTCAGAATATCCAGAAGTGAGCTGTTCTGCCGTTAAAGAAAAAAATGGCTGTTGCTCTGCCTCCAGGGAACTGCCGCTCTGGTGTGGGCACTCAGCCAACCCTTTTCTCCTCTGTCTCTCACCCCAGAGTCAGCACTGAGCAGCCGCAGTTTATGCTGGTTCCACACCCCTCGAGAGATCCCCCAAGAATCCGAACTCTTGGGGGACAGGCCCCCAGACCCTGAGTGGGAGTGGGGGGGAAGCTAGAGTTTCATTCAGTTTTATGCCTGGCAGTACTGTTGCCTGCCCGGGGAGGGCTGCTGCACCGCACTGCAGGGAAGTGCCACCAAGGCTTGATTTCCCCTCAGCAGAGTGCCCTGTCCTCGCTCACGTGTCTCAGAGTCAGCACTGACCTGACGCAGCTCGGGCACTGTGCACTCCCCTCGAGAAATCACCCAAGGATCCGAACTCCTGGGGGATAGGCCTCCAGACCCCGAGTGAGAGTAGGGGCACTCAGCGGGGAAGCCAGAGTTTTATTCAGTTTTGTGTAGTAATGTTGCCCCGGGAGGGCTGCTGCACCGCACCGCAGGGAAGTGCCGCCAAGGCGTGACTCCCCCTCAGCCCGGTGCCCTCTCCTCGCTTGCGTGTCTCAGAGTCTGCGCTGACCAGTCGCGGCTCGGGCACTGTGCGCTCCCCTCGAGAAATCACCCAAGGATCCGAACTCCTGGGGGACAGGCCCCCAGACCCCGAGTGAGAGTGGGGGGGGGAAGCTAGAGTTTCATTCAGTTTTATGCCTGGCCATCTTGATGCACTGCACCACAGGGAAGTGCCGCCGAGGCGTGACTCCCCCTCAGCCCGGTGCCCTCTCCTCACTCGCGTGCCTCAGAATCAATGCTGACCAGTCGCAACTTGGGGACTGTCCACTCCCTTTGAGAAATCACTCAAGAATCCGAACTCCTGGGGGACAGGCCTCCAGACCTCAGTGGGCGGGAGGGGAGTGTTGGGGATTCAGGGTTGCCGGCAAAGGATTTTTAAAGTTTTATTCAGTTTTGTGCCTGGCAGGAGAACGCCACAGCACCCCAGTAGGGGAGGTAGGTCCAGTTTTTAGAAGGTCTCTCCCATGGAGTGTAGTGGGAGGGCCTTTAATTTCTGCCCGTTTGTTTAATTGTGGGGCTCTTGAGCCGGTCTCCTGGGGGAGGGGGACTCCTGTCCGCTTGGTGGTGGATTTTGTACCTTTTGTTTGTGTCCTTGTGATCACAGCTTGCCTCAGCGGTGTTGATGTGCGTTCTTCAACCTTCTCTCTTGGTGTGGCTCAAGTCCACCAGGATACTTACTAATCCTTCTGGACGGGAGCCTCTGTTGAAAGCTGGCTTCAGTCCGCCATCTTGTCTCCCTCCTCATGTATTTTTCTGTATGGTTCATATCATGCTGAAAATAAAGAGGGAAATATTTAAAACATAGTGTGATAATATACTAATCACATTCACGTATCTATGCAAAATTAGACCTGTGTGCACGTATTCTTAGAAAATTGTAGTAGTATCATAAATATTCACACACACGTGTATTTTCTATTGTCGAAATAGTAATCTGTAGTAATTTGAAAGACAATCACCTACTAAGTGATTTGAAAGACAATCACCTGCAAGTGGTTTACTTGTAGCATAATGTTGATTTTTAAAACTTCAATTATTTTTGTAAATTCTTTTTTAAGTTTTGAAGATGATTTTTAAAAATCAACTTCATTGTTATTGTCCAAAATGATTGCTTACTCCATCCCGTGTCTCCGGATGACTTAGCCACGTCTTCCTTTTCTCTCATTCCATTTGAGCTCTCATTCCATTTTGCTTTGTTATGGTAATGGCGAGAATACTAAACCTATTCCGAGTTTCTATAATTCTTCTAAGATCAACTGATACAAAACTAAGAAAATGACAAGAGAGTAGAGTAAAGGAGAGTAAATGCACTTTCCAGAAAGGATGGAACGTACCCCTCAATGAGGCGCGCAGTCGTGCCAGGGGCGAGGTGACCCAGACCCATGCGCCTTCTTTTACGCGCTGTCACTGCCAACTTTGAACAGGAGCGTTCAGATATTTCAGTAAGATAACTGGAAGAAAATTAAAGACCAGATATGTAAGGTTATGCAATATATTTAAAAATATACCCCAAGAATAACAATTTCTCCTTTTCAACATTTTTCAGTCAGAGGGGTCCTTTTCAGAAACAGCAGACCTTTTTTCAATTTTATACTTCCTTCTCCCCTTTCTGTTTCCTTTCCTTACTGAAGACCATTCTAGAACCATTTAGTCCTGAAGCCTCGGGCAGGGCTGGGGAGCGCAGGGAGGTGAGGGCAGTGAAGAGCGGAGGCTCTGAGACGAAGGAGGATGAGGGGCTCTGCGCTCTGAGACGGAGGAGGACGAGGGGCTGCCTGGAGGGGCTGCCTGGTGCGGGGAGTCAAGCCCTGGGGCCAGGCAGGACAGGAGGAGGAGGCCGGGCAGGGCCGCCGGAGGTGTCAGAGGAACCCACCGGGAGGGTATTCCTGAAGGGAGCCCACCGGGAAAGGAGGGACTGTGTGCTGTGGAACAACAGGTAGGCGGCATTGAAGTCTGAGCAGGATGAAGGGGTGCCCTGCTGTACTTGCGTTGGAGCCGAGTACTGCGGCCAAAGACGTCCCACAGCGGGGTAGGACGACCAGAGCTGGAGTAGGGTAAGGAGAGCTCGCCCTGGGAGTGGGGGTGGCCCAAGAAGCGCATTTCCCAGTGGCTGATGCAGCCCGGTGACAGATGGCAGGCGTCAGAACGGGACGGCCCAGATGGATTGAAATCTGTGCACTACTGGCTTCTTTATCAGAATTGAGTACACTGGATTCTTGCTCCTCCATTCTTGTGATACTTCACTAAGAAGAACGTGTTCCAACTCTTTCCAGGTGGATACAAAGGATATAAAGTCTCCATCTTTGTAAACGGCTAGATAGTAGTCCATGGTTGGCACATACCACAACATGTTAAAGGGCATTTAGCTTCTTTCAACATTTTGGCAATTGTAAATTGAGCTGCGGTAAATTTAATTTGAGTCTGGTGCAAATGTCCTTACGATAAAATTATTATTTTGTTATTTTTTCCTTCTGGGTAGATGTCCAGTACATACTCACATAAAAGAAAAGCTCAAATCCATTGAAGGTGGGGAGTGAGGAGTGAGGGAGTGGGATGGGGAGGAGACATGGGGGTCACAGTGTATGGCACACCTCCTGGGGGCAGGACACAATTATAAGAGAGACTTTATCTAACAAATGCAATCAGTGTAATCTAATTCTTTGTACCCTCAATGAACCTGAAACAACAAATAAATAAAAACTTTTGACTAAATGGGCTAAAAAAAAATCAAATCTTGAGATAAATTACTCTTTATGGTTATCATACAAAGTCATCTTTTGGGACGTTAACTACTTTAGTTCATGTGATTTAATAAAAGTCCACATTTTATAGTTCTCTTAACTCAAGATGCTTTAACGAGAAAACAAAGAAGGGAAATTGCTAGAATGGTTTCCTCGAGGATCAACCCTGGCCAGCATTTCCTCCAGAGGAGTGTGAGGCATCATCATTATTAAGTCTGAGCATGACTGCAAATTTTGGAAAATCCCACACATGTCTCCCCATTTGTTCTTTCTAGTTAGTGAGTCTCAGTTGGCGTATGTATGTCTATTTGACAGAACATATCGGAAGGCACTTAATCTAATCTGGGAATGTGCAACCTTAAGCTGTTCCTGGTTTGGGAATCCCCACTAAACTCTACACCTCAAATATGAAAATTCAAACATAAAACAGAGGTTTCAGGACAGACTCTCATGTTTTATACAACTATTGAACAGCACCCCTACCCTCACAAACTCCCTGGGAGAGTTTCAGCTTCTGAGTGGAAATTTCATTCATTACACACTGGGTGGCTCATTCTATTTTGTGTTTACTAGAATTTCATTTTTTTTCCTTGGAACAAAAGGATGCCCCTGTGTCTTTGGCCCACTGAAACTTTTTCTGTGCCTGAAGATCACAAGAAATGGAGTGTAATCCATCGTTCTCATGACAGCCCTTCAGGTATGTCAAGCAGCACTCCCCGCCCTGCTCAGCCGCGCGTTCTCTGCAAATAAACCCTTTGGCAGCTAGTTAAATGACACATGTTGTCTCATCTCTCTGATCATAATTTGTCTCAGCATGTTCCCATTTTTCAATGTCCCTGTTGTACTTGCCTGGTCCAGACTGAACATGCTACCAAATTCATTTCATTTCTGACAATTTAGTATTTCCATGTATGAAAATTAGCTGTTACCCTGTCTTTGCAAATGTTCTGTAAATCTAAAACTATTCTAAATAAAAAGTTTAGTTAAAAATGACAGAAATTGATATTCTACATAAAACCCTATTGAAAATTTTAATTCAACATATTTAAGTAGGTACCCACTCATATTCATAAATACACTTTGAATAATTCTTTTTTTATAAAGAATTATAAAATCTCACTATTAAAATTTACTGTTAAGTTTAAGTGAGTCACTTAATTTCAAAAGACCAGTTACTTATCAAGATAATAATAGATTTGGATTGGATGGTCATTAATATATTATTCAATATACATTTATTTAAATTCATAAGTTAACACTCTTTTCATGTTATTTTCTGTAAAAAGTAGAAGCTGTATCAGAGCATTCCAGATGCCTGGTAACTTAGTATGGCAATAAACTTTCCAGTGGTTTCTATAGTTTTCCATTAGATGGCACTATATTGCTGTGAGAAAATACTCATATTTCCAGTTTTACAAAGCTAGGCATTCAATAGCCATCCTCATCAGTTAGGCTGCATCTCTTCTTTCAAGGACTATTGAACAAAAAATATCACTCTCATTACTAAAGAAATTAACTTATGTTAAAATTCATTATTTAAAGTAGAAATTGGCAGACTTTCTTTTTTTTTTTTTGTAGAGACAGAGTCTCACTTTATGGCCCTCGGTAGAGTGCCATGGCATCACACAGCTCACAGCAACCTCCAACTCCTGGGCTTAGGCGATTCTCTTGCCTCAGCCTCCCGAGTAGCTGGGACTGCAGGTGCCCGCCACAGCGCCCGGCTATTTTTTGGTTGCAGTTTGGCGGGGGCGGGTTTGAACCCGCCACCCTCGGTATATGGGGCCAGCGCCCTGCTCACTGAGCCACAGGCACCGCCCTCAGCAGACTTTCTTAAAGGGCCAGATAGTAAATATATTAGGATTTGTGGATCATATGGTCGTCTCTATTATGACCACTTGAATCTGCCATCGTTGCCCACAAGTCATCATAGGCAACACATGAATAAATAGCTGCTGCTGTATGCAAACCAAACCTAAAAACAGGGAGCTGGCCTATTGGCTATAATTTCATAACCCTTCATATAAATCACATATAAAATTTAGCCATCATATTATCCGTGATCATGTTAATTGAGCCTAGATTGGCATTTATATGAAATAGACATGCTTTGGGGAGGATTTTCATGATCCTTGTCTGACTGTGTTCATGCCTTTCTATGATCCCCTCTTGAATGTGGGAAGGTCTTTTTAACCCATCCAACATGGGAGAGGTGATGCGATCTTATTTTTGTGATTTTGTTTTGTTCTGTAAAACTCGATCTTGCTGGCAGTCTTGCTCTGGAAGCTCTGCTTGCTGGCATGGTAAGTGGCCATTTGGGGGAAGTCCATAAAAAAAGGAGATAAGGATCATTTCTACCACACATTCAGCAGGAAATTGAAGCCTTCAATTCTACAGCCACCTGCCAATAACCCCAGTAAGTTGAAAATTGGACTCTTCTCCCATTGAATCTCTCAGAGAGAACTGCTGTGGCTGACATTTAAGTTGCAGCCTTGCAGAGGACCCAGTTCGGCTATGTCTGAACTTCTGACCCACAAAAAAGTGAGATAAATAATGTATGTTGTTTTAAGCTGTTATTTGTTATGCAAAAATAAAAATGATATACTATAGTTTCATCTATAATTATAGCAAGTTATATGTACATATATCCATGTAAATATACATGATACATTTTGGTGTGTATACACACACATATTTTTTCCATGAACACACATTCAAATACATTATATTGACTAAAATATATATTGGCATCTTATTGTGGAGCATAAAGAGTTTCCAGAATGTAGCTTGCAAAGGAGTGTGGAAGATGTAGTTCTAGCCTTTTCTTTCTTTTTTTTTTTTTTTTGTAGAAACAGAGTTTCACTTTATTGCCCTCAGTAGAGTGCCGTGGCGTCACACAGCTCACAGCAACCTCCAACTCCTGGGCTTAGGCGATTCTCCTGCCTCAGCCTCCCAAGTAGCTGGGACTACAGGCGCCCACCACAACGCCCACCTATTTTTTAGTTGCAGTTTGGCCGGGGCTGGGTTGGAACCTGCCACCCTCGGCATATGGGGCCAACGCCCTGCTCACTGAGCCACAGGCGCCGCCCAGTTCTAGCCTTTTCAAAGCACAGCACGTTGTAAGGGAGGTCAAAATACTGCTATCTATAAATAACACCCAGCACACGTACCATGAAACTTGGGGACCATGTATACAGTACATTGGCTATGGAAGCGCTGGCTTTACAGCTATGAAAATGGAAGGGTTCCATCTTTTGAAATATTTATATCTCCAACCCAACTATGACATGTATTAGGTTTCAGTGTGGCTTTTGTATTACCTTACAGAGGTTATAAGACAAAAGAACAAAACTAAAGAAACTTTTAAAAAATCTGGTCCAGTTTTAGAAGTCTATGTACTCTTAGGGGAACAGAAAGAACTTACAGCAGAAACCAAGGGGCAAAAACTCATAGCTCGAGTACATAGTCTAAATCTGCCTTCTGTTGTTTTGCTTTGGTGAAAATGTTTTAAAGAATTTAAATACTGTCCATCTGACATCTTATCCATGCTTAAAAACCTTTGATTTTGTGAGTTGTGACATAGACAAAAAGAAATGAAAGAAGGAAGGAAGGAAGGAAGAAAGAAAGGAAGGAAAGAAGGAAGGAAGGCAAAACAAAAAGGAAGGAAGGAAAAAAGAAAATAAGAAAGAAAGAAACCAATGGCAGTAAATATGACATCTAGCTGAAAACGGGCTGCCTTCTTTCAGAAGAAAGAGAAAGCAATGTGAGTATAAATATTGATGCATCTTAAGGTGAGAAATCTTGTTCTCTAATCCTCAGGCTGGGTTTAGAGGAAACAAAAAGCAAAATAAAGTGTAAAAGCTAAAGGGATTCCATAGTGAATTATCTTCTTTGAGATGCCAGTGCCTAATTAGCTTCAAGTCTCATGACCACACAAATACAGAAGGCCACTTTCTGAGACTCTGAACACTGTGCCTTGGAGTCATAAGATTTCTGCTAAGTTGTTGCTGTGGAGGTGGTGTAGATGCCTGTTCTGTAATGATTTTTTGGAGGTAGGTGAAATCGATGCTGCGTGGAGCCTATTTTGTCTCACAGGCTTGATCATCAGTGTGATTCTAAGAGTACTGCTGCAGGCTGAGCAAATCGGAAGCTACAATTACTGTGCGGAAATGATAATTTAAGAAAGGATCTACAAATCTGGAGTTTAGCATCACGTAAAATCAACAAATAATAGAACTTCTGAAAGGGGGAAATATGCAAAAGGTGAGTAAATAATTGGGGGTAGACCAGCCAAGTAAAATTCGCTATTGATACAGTTAGAGCGGACAATCCCTCAGCGTTCATTCCTCTTCCCCCTATGAACTGGTTCTCCCTTCTTTTTCACATATGCCAACACTATCCTCTCTATACTCTCATGTTTCCACTGAGATATGAGGTGCTCTGAGGCCACAGGATGTGCTTCTAATGCAGCAGTGACTAAATCCCCATAGAGAATATGATCAGAATGGAAAATGGAAATCTCATTAGGCCATTTCTACATTCGTCTTTATCCTTTCTCCTTGTGGCATCTTTTCCTCTGTCTTTGTATTTGCTTCTCTCTCTCTCTCTCTCTCTCCTTTACTGAACAGAATTTTTCCTAGTGCCTCCTGTGAAGTTGCTGAAGGAATGGGGAAGTAAGAATGTGGATCTTACCCATTTAGCTTCAAATTTAGTATTGAATAAATGAGAGTAAGATGACCGAGGACATAGATGCTTAAGGGCTGGGGACTTGACATTTTCAGAAGCCATCACCAAAATATGGAAAAAAGGAAATATTAAATTCAAAGAGGTAAAATATTGAACTACTACAATTTTTTCACAACTTGGGAAGGTGTTTTATAATTTGTGCTGCAACGCTCCTTCCAATAATACAATGAGGAAGATTATTTGTGTCTTTAAATTAACCTGCACATATTGTAGTACTGTGCACTTCCTTAGATTCCACCAGGAATCTATAACAGTTGTGAGGGGCAGGCTGATCTTTGTGTGGGGTGCCTCAAACCAGGGTAAAGCACATGGGGGGGGCATCCTTGGGGGTTCCTTATCAAGACCACCAAAGATGAAAGAACCACAGAGGCACCCAGAGAGGGTAAAGTGACCAAGACCTTCCCTGCTCAGAGAATCAGCAGGTGAGCAAGGCTCAGCCCTTTGAAAACTTGATTGGCAGTTAGATTAAGGAAGCTGATTTGCCTGCTCTGCAGAGAAGAAATTTGTTTTCCCCTTCCCCTTTCTAAATACTTTATTGGCCATTGTTGACAACTCACTACCCTATGTTCCTGATTACCCAGCTGTTCCTTTTTTACTCAATATTCCTAGGAACTTGGGATTCTTTTAATCCTATGTTTGCCTTAAATATGTCAAATGATTCAGTTTACCCCACAAGTGATGGTGTTTATGTAAAATAAGTGGTTAAATAATTCAATAAGAGTTTACCCTAAAAATAACTTCCCATCGGTTCTCAAACTTTTAAAACTATTCAGAATATGTTCCCTGTATAATTGTGGCTCTGAAAGCCCTGAGGTAACACCAGTAAATACCCCCAAGACTATCAGGCCAGGGAACCTCAAGAGACCACTTGCTCATTCCTTGTCTTCCACGCTGTGTGACTTTTTGGGTCAATAATGACTTAGAGATGGAGACTTTCACGGAGACCTAATCTACTTTACAATTGCCACAACATTAGGATCTTCTTGTAGCTGTCCTTTTTCCTTCTCATATCATTGGTCAACTAACTCTTTTTCTGGGAGGAATCATTATTCAAAGAGCTTGCAATCTGTGGGAAGTAAGGGGTTAAAATGTGATGCTCTGGAAACCCCTACAAAATCTTCTGCAAGAATATAGCGAAAATGGCAAAGTGTTCCAAGGACTTTGTAGACATGGGCATTTAAAGGATAGGAGGAATATACTCTGTTTTATTAACGTCATCCACTTTTATGAAGTTTCTTGCCAAGGCCATACGGTAAGTGAGAAATTTCAGTTTGAATCTAACCAGGCCTCAGAGTGAGTGTCCTTAACCACCAGATTGTAGAGTCTAGCACAAAGGAAAACAATGTTAAACTCAGCCACTATTTGTCACACAGCCTTTCCAGAGGCACTATGGATGGGACACCCCAGAGTCTCTTTCCAAATCCAGAGGGATGTGACAAAAAGGGCCTAGATTTTTACACTATTTCCCATCTTAAGTACAGAACTAGATCATAGCAAACAGAAGATCAGGGAATATTGTATACTGTACTAAGTAGAATGTTAAACATCCATCAGTGGTATACTCTGAATGCAACTTAGTTTGAGTAATTGACAGGTAGCAATGGAAACAGTCATGAAGGAATTCTTTTCTCCTTAAAGTCAGTGGGAAGTTGAAAGATTCAAATTACTTCAGTTTCAACTTTTTTGCTTTTTCCTTTTAATAGGTAAGAGTGAGAGAAACAACAGGATATAATTGAGGAAGGAATAAACTATGTTGTATACATTTTAATTGGAAGTAAAATGTTCCACTTACGCACATTCTAATGATATGCATGAAGTCAGCCTCGGTCATTCCATTCCCAGTATCCATAATAGTGAGAGTTTGATTTTGCCAGTTTGGTTTGAGTTTAATGTGCAGCACTTTCCCAGAGTCTAATTTAATAAGATCTGTCAAGCTTTCATATCTGATTTTATCCAAAGCATCTTCTCAATCTGAAGTGAGTTCTCTTAGAAAGATTTCTTTGTTCAGGTAGAATGCATTAATGTTGAATGACAAATCATAGTCAATTTTTGCCTGAAAGTCAAGCATCTCAACCTTTGCCTCTTCCATCAGTTGGTCTTGGGTCTGGGTTTCATCAAGCATCATGGCTAATGGGCTTCACGGTGTAGCAGCAGCAGTCACCAAAGCAACTTTGCACTTTTTAAAAGACGATAATAGTAATTTGTATATGTATGTATGCATGTATTTGTATATGTATCCATCACATGAATTTATATATGTATGTATGCACGGATGTGGGTATGTCTTTATTTCCAAGCACATCTGGTCTTCGTTTTAGGCATTACTGCTATCCACATGTATTAATTCCTAGAAACACTGTTTTCAAAATCCAGATTCTTAGAAAAATATATGCAAACTTTCCTTTTCAGAGGTAAAGGACGTGACAGAATTAATTATCAGCGCTCGTTCTTTATTCTTCAGTAGCCCAGTTTTGCATACTTATCTTGTCTTAGGCTCACGGTGAAGAGAACACTCCATCCCATCACACTGTTGTAGTGAGTAGCCATATAACTTGTTTTGGCCAATGGGCTATTAGTAGATAGGAAACAAATAGAGTATTGAAGATAACTGTGTCTTAGTTTGTCCTTCTTGTATTTCTGTCATTACCAAGAGAAAAACATATTTTGGGTAATTGTTGGATGTCAGAAGAATAAGAAGCACACCCAAACTAATTTACAGTCTGAGTGCAAGCCCTCTTGAGCTGACCTGAAGTTAGCTGAGCCTCAGCAGATCTTAAATGAGAAATGTTTCCTGGTGTGTGCTACTGAGTTTTAGTGTTGTTTCATCTGCACATTATTGTGAGAACAGCAGATTGGCATAAACAAATCCATAAATAATTTGTTAGTATTTACTAGTTTTAAATTAATAAACAATCAAATAATTCTTTGTTCCTTTTTTTTGTTACTAGTCATAACTCCTAGACAGAAATTTGGGCTAATTGAATTATAAATAAATTTCAAACAATTCTTATTAGTTCTAAATTGATTTACTTGTCTGTATTTCCTATTTTTTTCCTTTTTGCTTTTGCTGAAGAGCCCTTACCTATATCATATTTTTCTTAGAAAAATTTCTCAAAGTAATTTTCACTGTATTGTTCTTGAATCTGACAAATAATATATTTAGCAGAATTCAAAGGAAAGATATTTTATTTTTTTGAATGACTCATTTGGCAATTTCTTATTCTAATTTTGATTAGTTTCTGAGATGGGCACTTATGAGTTTTAAAATAATTATTTTAATTTCCATAGTAATCACACTAATTAGAATTTTCTAAGAATGTATATTCTCAGAATTTATTTTGATGGTAATGTAACAGTCTGAAACTCACAGTGTACATTGTTGCACCTTTGAATGCTATTTGCTGACAAAATTTATCCTAATAGCCTTCAGAAGTATTAGCACATACTTAACTTTCAATATGGAGTGATTTCAGCATATATACAAAATCAAATTCAAAGCCTACAATGTTGAAGTATTGAAGTAGCGTTTGTAAAATATTTTTCTGGTCTATAAAATTTGAGACCTAGCTCTTATTTGAAGACACATGTATACAAGTTCTTATTTATAAGTTCTCACCACATTGCAATTTGCTGAATTTTTTTTTAGCTCTGATATTTAGGATCCCTCACCACCCCTCAGTCTCTGAAAATCAGACTAGCTTTCACTGTCCTAGAACATCTGGTTTACTTATAGGACTCATGCTAAATGGTAGTAGATGACATAAAGAAATAAAAAATCTCTCTAAATTGGATTGTTCTAAACAGAAGACTTTGACACAACTTGTGAGCACTTCATTCATTCATTCTTCTTCTTCATGAAATATACTTACTGCTTTGGCAAAGATTGTCCCCTTTATAGGAGCTAGCTCTGAGCTACATCTCAATACCTTGATCATGTGTCTTTCCTTCTCACAAGAAGTATTTTGTGAAACCTTAAACTCTGACAGCTTTACAGGCATAAATTCTTTGCTGTTCTGATTCCCCTATTGTTGACTATTATCTGGTAACTGCCTTTATTTTTGCCTTTCTCAGAGATGGTGAACTCTGAGAGCAGACATCATGATTCATTCAAGTATTATGTCAGGATCTACATTTTTAGCCCAAATATATGTGTAGAATTAAAGGACAATCACTAACAAAGAACTAAGAATAGGAATCTACCAATACTTTGTCCCTATTATTCTTAATATTAAGCAAATCAACATCTTAATTGAAAAAATTTTGTCAACTACATGTATTAGTGTTGTAGCAGTTGAATATATTTACTTCTAAATTATTTGGTGTTAAGTTTACATAAAAATAAAAATTTGCCTTTATAGTTCGATCATATGAATTTCTCAGATATATATAGTTATTTTCAGAACTTACAGGTATCTGTTTTTTCCCCATTTACTGAGCTATATGATTAAATCAAAATTCTCTCTTCACATGCACAAAAATTATGTTATCTTTAAGTTCCAAAATCATGGTAGGCAACATTGTCTTCCCACTTACCTACTTCTTTATAAATTTTAAAAAGCTCTACTTCTTGGGAATTTCTTTTCATCACTTGGTTCTTCATGGTTTTCATGTTTTGTTAAAATCATGTTTCTCTTATCAATTTGAGTTAGTTTGGTTGATAGAAATTATTTATTACTCTTTGCTGAGATGGACTATTGAGGCTACTAGCTGATAGAAGAAGGTTATAAGAGATGCATAGTGTAAATCCTTTCAAAAGTTACAGAATTAAGTTAACAAACAGAATTTAACTTGGGTTAGACAATTGTAAATGTTAAAGAAAACTATTTAGTTCTCTGTTCAGATATTTCTTAAGGAAAACTAATATTCATAAACTCTGAACTGACTCATGAGAGAATTGTCTATTTTCTTACAAGAAAAATTATGCTTATAAGGGATTGACAGTCTTGCTGAAATGTGAACCACTTTCAATATAGTGAGAAGCAACACGCTTCTGAATCACTTCAGATAAAGTATGCTACTATTTCATATAGTCAAATATTTAAATGCATTTTATATAAGTGATTTTGACTTCTAAAGTAAGAGTACAAGATAAAATTTACATGTTTAGTCCTTTCAGAGTAAAATTTAAAAAATTGATGGTTCTTCTCTCAGTAACTAACTCTAGTGAATATAATCTAGTTTAACAGAAAGTAAGTCACATGATTTTTTAAAAATTGCTCATTTCTTTATCATTGTGTTTAGGAGCAACATGAATCCTTTATCAGCCCAAATTGCAAAGAAATAGTGGTGTTGATTTTTTAATTTTGGAGTTTATGTTCTTGTTCATTCAAGTAATTTTATCACATGGAAAGGAATGAGAGTTATGGATTCTAAAGATACAAATCAAAGATTTAATAATTAGAAAAAAATATGAAGTTAATTTACCTGACCATCTATCAAAGAACAAACAAACAAACAAAAAAAAAACCCTCAAATTTCATCTTAGAAAGTTATCGATTTATTAAATAAATTAGTTATTCAGGAAAACTTTAGAAAAATATGGCTCTAGCTTTTGATAATTATTTGATTATTTTCATCAATGTTATGAGAAATATAAGATGCCTTTTTGGGTACTCAGTTTGGTAATAGAATCTATGAAATATATGGCTTTGCTTTAATGTTGATGTCTGTTAAAGCTAGCCAATTAGAAATAAAATCACTTCTTAAGATAAACTGGTTTACCCTACAGTAACTGGTTTACTTGGTTAACTTTGTGAACTCTGTGAAGCATCTGACCAACTGTCATTACCACTCTGAATGAAACTGGCTTGACAGAGACTCACCATCAATGAGATATTTCTTTAGAAGAATTACATACTCTTATGATTTGGTTATCTTTTATAATTATTCCTCCCTTTTTTCCAATTTGCCTTAAGAAATTGACAATAAAAGTTTTACATTCACAGAGAATTTGTAGTCCTAATTTTGATCCCCCTAAAATGTTCTGCCATTATCTTGCATTTATTGAAGTGCATGAGAGTTGGCTTCTGGGAAGTGACAATTTTGGATGCATACATTACTCTTTGCTTACCTAATTCCAGTGTCCCCTGCCCTATCTTGTCATCATCGACTTTTAGGAGGCTGTTAGTCTTGTAGGCATCATCATCAGTCAACTCTTCTTTAGCCAGAGAAAGTGGCTACAATCTAAGAGAGAATGAATTATCCTTCTTTCCTGGAATTGAAACTCACAGACCACTTGTACATATTCTGAATCTTGAAACGAATATCTTAAGTCTTAACAAACGAGCCTGTTGTGTGATTCAAACTACATTCATTTCTGTGAGGCTTGAAAAACAAATTTTTAGCTTAAACTGTGCACTTGGTTGTCAACTTACTTGAGCCCCCTCTTAGTGGCCTGGGAAATTATATCCATGAGTCTAATTTGTATGTCTTCTCTACTGCTTCTTTGGTTTGCGTGGAACTTGCCTGTGTCTTTACATATCTGATATCTCAATATTGACTTTGACCATTGTGATAGTGTCAAATTCTACTTACAAAAGAATTCTCCCTTGCTCATTATCAGTACCCTTTACATTGTCCTTCTTTCCCACTTCTACTCATAGATCTTCATGACCCTCTTTAAGTTGTAACCATAATAGCCACATGGCACAGATTTTTTCAGAATCATCCTGATAGGGTAATATCCCATTATCAGGCCAGGTAATATAATATCTATGTCCTCCGTATTTAGAAAACATAATGTGTATGTTTGATCATAATCCACTGTAGTATTCTTCATAGGAAATGAGAAAAAATTTCATCCTATCTCAAATCTGAATGATTATTATAGAGCGTCTTAAGAAAATACTAAATACTTGCTACTAAAGCCTCATGCATTCAAATATCCATACATACAAAACATCTTCCAAAAACAAAATTACATAGTTTTTATCCTTCACAGCAAACTGTAGATTGTATATTTATTTTTCATTTTTAGCCAGGATTCTTGAATTTTTAAAAGACAATCCAATACTAAATATAAACTTCTTGAAAGGTAACACCAAGAAACGCGCCATTCTTTGGGTTTTTCATATGATAAGTGTGACTTGAAAGATCTCAGTACTTCCTTTCCTCATTTTCCTGCTTCCTATTAGTTCTTCCTATATTCAATTCTGTTTCCTGCTTCTATCACTTCACTAAAGTTGCTTTTGTTAAAATTATCAGTATAATAATTATCAGTATAACTCTGGGAGGCTGAGATGGGTGGATTGCTTGAGCTCATGTGTTCAAGATCGGCCTCAATAAGAGCGAGACCCTGTCTCTAAAAATAGCCAGGCATTGTGCTGGGTGCCTGTAGTCCCAGGCTGAAACAAAGAGGATCACTTGAGCCCGAGAGTTTGAGGTTGCTGTGAGCTATGGGGCCATGGCACTCTACCCAGACAACAGAGTGAGACTCTGTCTTAAATAAATAAATAAATAAATAAATAAATAAATAAATAAATAAAATTATCAGTATATTAGTTTGCCAGGGCTGCCATAACAAAGTATCACAGTCTGGGTGGCTTAAATAATAGAACTTCATTTTCTCACAGTCCCAGAGGCTACAAGTCTGTGATCAAGGTGCTGGCAGAGTCACATTTTTCTGAAGCCTCTCTCCTTGGAGTGTATTTGGCATCTTCTCCCTGAGCCTTTACGTGGTGCTTCTTCCATGTATGTTTGTGTCCAAATTTCCTCTTCTTACAAGGAAAGCGTTCATAGTGGATTTGCCTAATGGCCTCTTTAAAGACCCTGTCTGCCAATATAGTCCCGTTCTGAGGCACTGGTAGTTAGTACTTCAAATTTATATCGATCTAGTTTGATAACCTTTGCTATCATCTTTTGCATTACTACATCATTGGGCATTTACAAAATCTCTTATTTCTTCTTCTATTTTGACCTCTTGTCTTGATTGCATTCTTGAGTACAACTGTTGCATTGTTGAGAGTCTCTTCTTTATTAAAACCCTCTTCATTTGGCTTACTAAAATATAAGCCTTTCCTGCTTCTCTCTACGTTCCATTTTCAGCTACTTCTTAGTCTTCTTTATCAGTAACTTCTCTTCTAATTGACAACATTTTGATCATCATAAAGACTAAGTATAGGCCCTTCTCTTTTCTATCTACCTAGGAATCCCAAACTCAACAAATTCCAGATCCTTGGAGACAGGACATGAAGTGGATTGGACTGTGACATTGAGGAAGGTGTGCTCCACTTAAAGGTATTTAAAAATTTAAAATAGCCTCTGGGGCAATCGATAAATATCTGCTGTATGGTTTCAGACTGTGACTCTTGTTTTTTACATTCTCTCGCTAGACAAAGGCCTACCATATTCAAGTAATTACTGAACTCTAATGTTCTGTCCCCCAACATTGCTCCATTCCCGCTACTTCTTTCAATCATCTCCTGCCTCTTTAAATTAAGCTATGACACTTTTCCTTATGACTATCTGCAATTCCCTATTAGCTGTTGCTCTAAAACTTGATTTCCAACAGTAACAATAATTAGAATAATCTGCTCAAAGTTGGAACAAATCACACTCTTTTTTAAACGTCTTTCACCAGCCTGTTATTGACCTTGGATGAATGAGGCCTACTTGACCATTTTTTTCCTAATCCACCTTCATCTTTTGCTACTCCCATCCCAGTTATCTTCCTCTTACCATGACGGGCTTCTCTCAGTTCTATGAAGAATCTGAGCTCTTTCTCACCTTAGGGATTTCCCATATACCATTTCCTTTCCCTGGAACTTTATTCTACAGAGGCAACATGTCAAACTTCTCATCCTTCAGGTCTCAGAAATGTCTCCCCAAATACCTTATAAAATTTATTTGAGCTTTATGGTATGGGTACTGTCTTTTGTGGCTGGAATTATACAAAATAAGATCAATGGTCTTAGGTTCAGAATGATGGATATAATGGAGCTCATCTGGAGGTGAAATGCTTATTTTTTACATCAAAGTTCTCTTGAAAGTGGAACTAGAATTTTCATCTAGATTAGTCAACATTGTTGCATAGGCTAATTTGTGTGTATTGTTACTTGTAACTTAAAGGGTCCTAAATGATACACCTATTTAAAGTACAAACCACAAATGGGAATAAGAAAGTAATCTTTTGTAAAAGTAATTTTAAGCAAGTTCTTATTTTCAAAGATTATTTAAACATAGTATTATGGAAAGATTATGGACAAAGATACTTCTGATTACTAATCCTGGATGCTTTGTCCAAAATATTTCACCTTAAACAAAATAATAGGACTCTCTTAGTTTCCTCACTTCAAAATGAGGAAAAATTGGAATTACAAAATCTACTTCACAGGATTATGTGAGTATTTACATGAAAGGCATGGTAAGAGTCCAAGAACCAGAAGCTCTTTAAGGACAAGTGCAAGGTAAAAATAGTAGTATCCTTCAGGAAAGCTATGCCTAGGGGGAAGTACATGTTACTGAAATCTTAGGTGTATAACTTACATGTGGTCTTATACATGCCTGATCTTACCAGTGCCAGTTTAGAGCAAGGTATCTCAGCTGCACTATCTTGTTAGTAAAATCTTAGACATTATCATATATAACTTACCGAAGCATGTTATCAAACAAGAGAGCTAGCCAAGTCTTTTTTTGCCACCACATGGTTTGTAGAGTAAAAGCAAGTTCCCCATAGCTTTGAGAAACACATCAGGAGCCTACCTCATGATTGGTTGAAACACTGAGGCATACCGAAAGACAACCTTATGCTTTCAAGTAAAAGACAAAAATGTGCAGTGATCTTATTCACCAGCTCATGCTTAAAGCAAGGTATCTCGCTGTTTCTAGAAGGGACACAGTAAAAAGAAAAAGATTTGAGATGCAAGAGACATGGTGGTTATTCAAGGTGTTAAAACAGGGCATTAATATAATTCTTTAGCCTGTTTTGTCAATTAAACACAATGTAAGAAGCAGAAGAAGGTCAAGTTGATCTGTGTAAAGAGAAGCTTGGAAGCCAGAGCCCAGCCGTGTAAACCCAGGAGCACTATTCCAGATCCGTTGCCTAGAGGAAGCAGAAAAGGATGGCAATAGTCCTAGACAAGGAGAAAGAGTACTTATTTTCCTAAGACAAGATGAAAGGAAGAGAGAGATATGAAAGTAGAGAGCAAAGTAACAGGTAAGTATGAATTCATTGCCTCTGAAATTTATATGAAATATGAAGGAAGGCTTTAACCCAAATAATACATTTTGAAAGATGAATTTTAGGTTTCTCCACCTAAAGAAAGAAGATATGTTTGGATGGGGACTTTGAAACACTATATAGAGGCGTCTTCTCTGTAAGATCAGTCTTGAGCCTTATAGCAATAAATGAGCAAGTAATTAAGCAAGTAAGGGTTTTCACCGAGAAATACCCTTTTTGAAGTGAAAACATTAATTTTCTTTCATAAAGATTCATTTTAGAGTCAGAAAGATTTATTTGAGACTTGATTCAAGACTTAAAGAATTATGTAGCTCTAGGCAGGTTAATTAACTTGAAATCGTTCTTGTCTATGCAGTGTGAGTGTATGATGATATCTTTCTCATTGAGATGCTGTAAGAATTAAATCAGAACATGCATGTAAAGAAGACAATATGTTTCCTATTGTAATCAATAGGTGCTGACATTAGCTTAATTGGCTTGGTCACTGCTGGAGCAGTATATAAGAGTTTTGTCACCCTTCAAGCTAAAAGCTTAAAATTTATTTTAATTCAATTTAACTTAGATTAATAATTAAAAGGAAAGTGTTAGCTCTGAAGATGAGAACCAAGTTCTTGAAAATGTCCAAGAATTATATATACATGATGACATTAGATATTCACCATTTTATGAAATACAGTTAGGACCTCTGTCAGTTTAACACCCACAGGCCTGTAACCAACTGGTCAACACGAGGAACTAAGCCCACGGTGCTGATGCATACATGTGGTGCATGTTCAGTCTATGAAAATTAGGTCAACTTCAGGGGGTGGTCAATGTAGGAAGGTGGTCTACTGTATTTAAATTAATAATAACAATTACTCTCACAAGATGGACGTTTCGCTTCTCCCCATAAAAGAAACTGGCAAAAATTTTCAAAGAATATTTTGCAGAATGTAGGAAAGCTTTTTAATTCTGAGTATACTATTCTTCCAAATCCTTTAGTTCTGAAGATGTATTTCATAGAATGTTTCTTAAAATTCTGTCTGTGATTATCTCCTCTTAGTAGAATAAAGAAAGGGGGTAAGGTGGTGGCTTAAAGGTGTGGAGACTTCTTAGCAGAATATTTCTATCATTGCATTTCCTTGGGAAAGGAGAAGTTAAAATCCAATGTTGAATATGTTCAAGGTTGAACATAATTTGTTCAATGTATTGAGAGTTTTTTTAAATTTCAGATTAATACTAATTAATATCAGTTTTTTTAAATTTCAGTACAAATGTTCAGGTTACATTGTTTTCATTTCTAAGGTAAAGTTCAAGTTGTGGTTGAGCCCTTTACCCAGGCAGCATGCTGGACACCCACACTTTGTGCACATTATGTGAGACCCTGCCAATCACCTCCCTCCTCCCCGCTCCTCTTCCTCTTCCCTCCCAACTCCCTCGATTTTACTTGTATTTTTTTCTTTCCTATGGGCATATAGTTGTTTATATGTTGGTTTCATATTAGTATTGAGTGTGTTTTGTTTAAAATGTGGATGCCAGTCTAGAAAAATAATATGTTTTCCCATGTTACACAAAATGGTTGAGTCATTAGTTCTCCACTGACTGGATGTTAAGATAAATGGAAATTTAAAAGGCAAGCTTGCACTTTTGCTGCAGCAGCCTCAGGGATTAAGAGCATTCAGAAGGCCCATTTTTGGATTTTTCTGCAGTGTAAGCATATCAGAGACCAGAGTGATAACCCAATACTGCAAGGGCTGGGGTCTGTTGTTGTGCAAACGCTTCTTAGGCAAAGTGTAATCTGTGGCTAAACAGCACCCCTGTGTGGCCCCCTAAAAGAGTCAGGTCATAATACAAAAAAAGTCAGAAATATCACAGATGTCTGTGGCCATTTTCATCCTGAGAGAGATGACTGGGCCTGGCAGTGCCCTTCTCTGGGAGAGAAAGTAAAGAAAAGGGCAATTGGTGCCACTTCTAACTTCCTTGTCCATAGAACCCTCAGGCAGTTGCTCCCTCTGTGTCCTTTTCTCTTTTCGAAAGTGCTGGGTGTCGTTTAGATCAAGCTAGTGGAGGGTAATAATGACTTGAATGAGGTACTACAGAGATTATTCTGTGTAATTGTTTTGTCAAAGTCAATGAATCTGAACCAGTAGCTTCAAGGCCATGGTTACAATTTGGGAGCATAGTAGTCCCTAGACTTTCTGAGCTTCCAGTTAGATATTTGCTCCAAAGGACACACTAAATAAGAAAAATGGAAACATAAAATACAATGCAGTGAAAACACCAGTGCCCATATTTCATTACCAAGCAGAATACTTACTCCTTCAGAGTTGCCGTTCTGTTATCTTTTATAAACTTATCCTTCATATAATACTTTGACAAGTATAAACAGTTTTGACTGAGATCAATTTATTATCCTTCTATTCTAGTTGAGAAAGAAAAAAACTAAAAAAGGAACTAAAAAATCAAACTCATTGAAATATCTCTTAATTACAGAGAAAGATGGCATTAGAGCCAAGACCGTCTTTTTTTTTTTTTTTTTTTTGCTAAAGATGTTTAAACAGATATTATCAGATATTAAGCCAAGTGAAATTCTGCCTAAGTGTTAGTGCACAAGTGTAACAAAGTGAATGACCCAAAACATGGTAAAAGTATTTTCTGTCTTTTTAAAATCCCCTTAATCCTTTTCAAGAACTAAAATCTGCATCCATGATTCAGGCCAGCAGTCTCTAGGAGCAGGAGAGTGTTCTTTGTCTTCGTGACAAAGAAGATGACTCAACAGAACTGTTCAGGCAGAGATCTTGGAGGTAGATGTCCAGCTGAATGGAGATGGGATGGATCAGAACTGATCAATAGTAGTTAAACAACAACAGCCTGAAGCTGAAAACCTTCTCTCTAAATGTTACTAAGAGAAGGAAGTCTGTCATTTCCCTCATTTACCAGCAAACTAATAACCCCCTTTTTCTTTTTCCTCAACCACTTGTCCTTGTTTTTCTGATGTAGCCTCGGGGACAAGTGCTGAGCTTTTGGTAACACAAGCGCTATGTGCGGGGTTTTTGGCAATAGAGGCACATTGAACACTAACGCTGTAACTAGCTCCTTGACCCCTATATGTCTTTATAATCCTCTCCCTTAACTAACTACTTGATCCCTTGAGTTGTAACCCAGAAAAGATGGACTGGAAATCCTGACTTACTTTCTTAACAAATGCGTGTTTTAATTATTTTTAATTTCAGTCACTTTATTCATCAATGTGCTACAAAAATGTTTATGTTTTTTACAAATTTGTGTTCCATACATTGCCATGCTATTCCTACTTTATCTAATATAATGAATAAATGAGCAAGTAATTAAAAACTTTTCAAAATTATTTGTAATTTCTATTAACAAATATATATATCCTGGACACAAGGATAAAATTTAAAACCAGATGTAGTTTGAAAGATACATGCAACTCATTATATTGAAGAGTTTCATATTCCTGTGTACTTTTAGACTGATGTTCTCTAGTATTTTGAGAGAAACATTATATATACCAATTTTTAAAATTTATTTTAAAAATATAATATCATTCTCTATTATGTCATCTTTGCAACTGACATTAGTTGATCAAGTGACTTTTTTCATGCATTCCAAACCAAGGTTATGAAAGAAAGTTGAAAATAAATTCTATTTTTTGTACATACAAAAGTGCCTACCAAAAGTCATTCAGAGAATAATTTTCAACATCTTCTTCAGCCAACAATCTCTGAAACAAGTTTGATTTCACAAAAGATGAACATTTTCCCATGTGTTTTAAGATTGGTGGATACACATTTAGAGTTAAAATGTTCTCTCTTTGCATTGTTTCCTTGACCAGTATATAGTGACCACCTTTGTTTTTCTTTACTTTGTTGCTTTAAGTCCACTTGCATCTGAAAATAAAATTGCGACCCCTCCTTTCTTCAGATTCCCATTTGCCTGAAATATTCACAGTGAGTCTTGTTTTATCCTTGTAGGTTAGATGTGCTTTCTGAAGTCAACATATAGTTAGGTTGGGCTTGGTGTCTTAGCTCAGTGATCAGGGTGCTGGCCACATGCACTGGGGCTGGTGGGTTTGAACCTGGCCAGGGCCTGCTAAAACAACAATTACAACAATAACAAAAAATAGTGGGGCATTGTGCGAAGCATCTGTAGTCCCAGCTAATTGGGAGGATAAGGCAAGAAAATCACTTAAACCCAAGAGTTTGAGGTTGCTGTGAGCTGAGACACCATGGCACTCAACCGAGGACAATATAGTGAGACTGTATCTCAAAAAAAAAAAAAAAAAAATATATATATATATATATGTATATATACACGTGTGTGTGTGTGTGTGTATATACTGTTAGCTTGTACTATTATATCTAGTCAGCCAGCCTGTGCCTCTTTGGTGGGAATTCAAGCCATTCACTTTTATTCAAAGAATTGATAAATATGGTGGAGTTCTGTTTGTTTTATTTTGTGCATATCCATTGCTTAGTTTTATTCCTTGCAGCATTGTGGAAGCTAGGCTTTGTCCTTTAGTTTCTGGATATCTACTTTTCTGGTGGTCCATTGTGATGGCTAGTGTGAAGAATGGATCTCAGTACTTTCTGCAGAGCTGATCTTACTGTGGACAATTTCCTCAATGTTTGCATGCTGGTAAAAGATTGATTTCTCTGTTGAATATGAACCTTAGTTATCAAGATACAGAATTCTGGACTGAAAATTGTTTTGTTTAAGAAGGTTAAATGTGGATGACCCCTCTCTTCTGCTTGAAAAGTTTCAGCCAAAAAGTCCATTATCACCCTGATATTTTTTCCCCTTATAGGTAAGAATGGTAAGAAGTTTCTTACATCTGACTGCTTGCAGAATTTTTTCTTTCATTTTGACTTTGGTCAAGTTAATTGCAATATGTCTAGAAGATGCTTTTTTTGAATTGAGTCCTGCTGGGATTCTGAAACTATCTAGTATCTGAATTTCTGGGTCTCTCACAAGGCTTGGGAAATTCTCCACCATACTGTCTTGACATAGAGTTTCCATACTTTTAGGACTCTCTTCTTGTCTTTAAGGGATATCTATAATTTATATATTTGTACATTTGGTATAGTTCCATATCTTTCTTAGAGAAGGCTCTTCTTTTATTCTCTTTTTTTTTCCTGCCTATTTGAATGATTGGATTCATTCAAAAGTCTTCTCTTCAGTTTCTGAGAATCCTTCTTCTCCATGTTCTGCTCTATTGCTGAGAATCTCTACTGCATTTTAAACCTCTTTGAATGCCTCTTTCAATTCCTCAAGCCCTCCTATATCCTTCCTAATAATGTCCTTGGTGACTTTGTCTTTAATTTCCTTGATTTCTTAAGACAGTGTTTGGACTTTCTCTTGGTTTTCTTTTTTCATCTTCTTCTCAATTCCTTTCACCTTATTTTCCATCCATATTCTGCATTCTATTTCTATCATTTCAATAATTTCTCTATGGATGATATTTTCAACTGTATCTCCCTTGAAATCTCTTGAGGGAGTTGATCTGCTCTGACTTTTCACGTTGCCAGGGTTCTTCGGCTCATTCCCCCCATGTGTATTTTTGGTTTATTTATATATTTGTTATAGTTTTAAGATGAAATGTTAGGTTTTCCCTAAATTATTATTGAGAGATAATCTAGTTGGGCCCCTTAGGCAGCACCCAGGAGACCTGTTTGAAAACTGTATCTGGGAGCTTCTGACAGAAGCTGCCTCTACTTGTCCATTTTGCCTCACCTCCTCTGCATTGTGTTTTTAAAAAGATTTTTTTTGGAGAAATATTCAATTAATAAAATGTAACAAATTAAAGAACTATATTTTTCCATTAAATAATTGACTCTTAAGTGATGACCATCATAATTGTTGTTTATATGGTAAATAACAAACTGATTCCATTTAAACATTTACTGCAAAAATAACCGTAACCCATCCACTACCACCATTCTGAGAAATAAAGACTTTGTGCCTTGGAGAATTAGAGGAAAAAAAATAATTTGTACTCGATATTCTCCAAGTTTTATTCTGTATTTGTTAATGTAGTCTTAATAATGTTAAAATTTGCTAAGAAATGAAGTTAACTGCTGATTTCACTCTTTAAGAAATTCATTAAATTTTGTTTTACAAAATACAAGGGAATTATTTGTTTAAAGAAAATGTGTTTTTAAAATTTAAACTTAAATGCACCAATGATTATTCTTTTATGGTTCTTTCAAGCAAATGACCTGTAGAAGTGATTAAAAAAAAAGTAGTCAATGAACTCACAAAAAAAAAAATTCAACCTCAGTAGTAATCAAAGAAATAAATAATTCCAATTAAAACTATGAGATAACATTTCACATGTCAATTAAGATTTTTATAAATGTATAAACTTTTTCTTTTTGGAAAGTGAGAATTTCCATAAACTGATGGCAAAATACACATCAGTGTAATGTTTCTGGAAGGCAGTTGGTTAATACATAATAGAAATTTTAAAATGTTCATCTACTTTTCACACAGAAATTTCACTTATAAGAATTTATCTTTAGAAAATAATGATAACTGTCAACAAAGATTTAGCTAATGCAATTATCTCTCAACGATAAGCATTTAACATATAGAAATAACATAAATGTCCAATAGTAATCCATACAATAAATTTCTATGAAGTTATACAGGGTGGAAATTATTTATGAAATAACGTTAAAAATTATTGACTTCTTTTCTTTCTTACAATGTTATGATAATTCACATCATCAGAAAACCATCCAAGTGCCTTAAATTGTAGATATTAGGTGTTCCCGCAGTCTTGTAGATGAGAAACTGAGGTTTATATTGGTGTATCAGTTTCCTGTGGCTGTTGTAAAAAATTTTCACAGACTGGATGACTTAAAATGACATAAATTTATTTCCTTAAAGTTCTAGAGGCTGGAGGTCTCAAGTCAGTATCCCTGGGCTGAAATCCAGGTGTCAGCAGGAATTCCCTCTCTAGGATCTAGAAGAGAACTCATTCCTCTCTCTCTCTCTCTCTTTTTTTTTTTTTGCTCTTAGTGGCTGTCAGCATTCCATTGCTTATGGTTGCATTTTTCTAATGTCTGCCTCCATGATTCCATCACCTTATCCTCTTCTGTGTCCATCAATCTCCTTCTTGCTACCCCTTACAAAGACACATATGATTACATTTAAGATCTATCAGCATAATCCAGGATAATTTCTCCATCTTAAGATACTGTATATAAAATCATTTTTGCCATATAAAGTAAAATAGTTTCTAGGAATTAAGGCATGGGTATCTATTGGTGGTGGTAGTGGGGACTGGCAATTGAAATTATATTTCACTACTGGAATGTTTACACCTGTAATTCCTAATGACTATAATTACTATTAAAGAGGACATCTTAGTGTGCTTAGGCTAATTGTTTACCAATGTGTCCCAATTTGTAGCTTCCCTGGTATGGCTGATGCTAAGACACTGGAGGCAGATAGGATTATTCTTGGTGTCAAAGTAAAACTCAAATCAATTTTCCTTCTTAGATTCTGATTATTTATAGTAATCCACTACCAAAAAACACGTGCTTAAATAAATTACATTTAAATTAATTAAACTAATTAATTTGACATTAATTATTAGATCGTTCAATTAACATAATTTTTTATGGATTAACAAATCATTCTTCAACTCTTTCTGCACAAACTTGTTTGTATTAATAGAGAAGTATAACTATTTCTAGCTTCAGAATTAAGAACAATTTTCCTTTTGAGTCAAATGCAATCTTTCTCATTTCCCTGAACATCACAAGTCTGTTCAAGTAATTCATGCTAAGCACCTATTTCAGGGTAATGGGAATAAATGGCATGGGAAACACACATCAACATATGTATAAACTTACCTCCCCACAAAGCCAACCCATTGAAGACAATGAAATCTGATCCACAAGAAAAAGGTAACCCCAATGTTTTATTGCCACAGCTCCAATATAATCACTAAGGAAACTTTCCGTAAACCATAAATGTTGCTCAAGATGAACACTGATATTCTGAATGTTTACATTTCTCCTTATTTCTAATTATGGATGTGCAAAGTATCATAGAAAAATTTATTCCTGTGCCATTATATTACAAAAAAGAGAAACTGAGGTCATGTGTCACCAAATAACTGGTCTTCAGACAAATGCTAATTAGAGGCAAGTCATAGATAAAACTTACATCTCCTAGCGCTGCTAACTTCCATGTTATTCTATCATACTGCATTATATATTATTTTCACTATTGTCATCAGTCATCATTCATGTCAGTTAAATTCTACCCTTCCCTCATCATACAATTTTGCCATAGTGCGATATAATATACTGATTTATTTATTAAAGAACTACATTATTAACAAAATAAATTAATATTATTCAATATTATTTTTAGGAAAGCAAATTGTTTTTTGGTACTAAAACTTTCATGAATTGTTTTTGGCATTGTCAAACTTCTGGTAGAGAATACCTCCAATAAAATTATGATAATTGACCTCTTCAACATAATGATTTTAATTCCTTTGGATCTAAACTCAGAAGTGGGATTGCCGATTCATATTTTGCCGCACCCACGGCATATAGCCGTAGTGAGGCAGTGCTGTCCGCGTTACAGAACGACGGGAAGGTGGTTTGTGCTCCCCGGAGCTTTGCCCCCAGCTGCCCCCAGTATGCACAGCATCAGAAATGTTGCCTAGCATACTCAGTTACCCGCTTAAGTTTAAAGATTGTGGCGTCTACTCATGTGTTTGTCATCCTGTACCAGAAGTCTGTTTGTTCTGATAAATTGTCAATATGTACTTTCCTAAGAATGAGCACAATACACTACTAATCCAGATAGAGCACAGCCTTGTGAGCTGCTAAACTCAGTCACACCAACAATGAGCACATAAAAATGTTTTCCCACCAGTGAGCTAAGACGATAAGCCCAAGGACATGAAATACAAATTATCTACATAAGTTACAAAGTCACTAAAACACATCCACCCACCATAAAGTCCTGTTCAGAACATCTTGTTTCACCAATTGTCACGCATAATAAAAATCAATAAGAAAAATAATACTTGTCAAAGAATTTACTCTAAATCAAAATTATAATTATCAATAACAATAAAATCAAATAGTAAATGTAAAATTAGTCAAGCATTAACATAAAGAAGATGTTAAGCTGTTCTAAAAAGATAATAAGAAACTGAAATAGGAGAAAGCGGGCAGAGTTGACTAATAACCACCACCCTCCGGAAGCGGAACGTTAAAACATAACAATGCATGATAAATCACACTTGTAAATGCAAAGATAACCCGCACACGTAAGCAAAAAGATTGCATTATGTAAGCTCTGTAAAAATGTATAAATACCAACATGTATACCCAATAAATTCACAGCTGCTTCCTTCATCACATACTATGTGGCAGTCTGTCATTTTTCCTGCGCCGACCTCTCAACTTTCCT
This sequence comes from Nycticebus coucang, assembly GCF_027406575.1. Taxonomy (NCBI): domain Eukaryota; kingdom Metazoa; phylum Chordata; class Mammalia; order Primates; family Lorisidae; genus Nycticebus; species Nycticebus coucang. The sequence continues at coordinate 106,685,732 of NC_069786.1, read as the reverse complement.
CGTTCCTTCTCCCTACACTCCCTCGGACTGAAACCCACCGACTGAGCGGTCCGTAGCAGGTGGCGCCTCGAACAGGGACCTGAAGGACAGGTAATCTTCTCTCTCTTTCTTTCTTTTTCAAGGTTGAGGGCGGCTCTTACCAGGGAGCTGCAGTCCCGCCGGTAAAGGCTGACCGGTTAAGTGTAAGCAATCACAGGATCCATGGGGCACGCATTAACCAAGGAAGAAAAAAATCTTGAGTACTATGTTGCAGCGTTTGTTGGCAAAGAACGGGTTCAATGTGTCCCTCAAACGGTTGGAGGAGCTTATACATTTTCTTATTAAGCAAGGTACGGAGGAGCCGTACCAAGACTTTATTTCAAGGCTGGAAGAAGCCATTAACAGAATGCTCCCCCCGTCTGAGGGCACATCACTGTTGCTCAAACAGTTAGAAGCATGCATGGATGCCTCACCAGCTATAGCCCAGGGTATGGCTTATGCTGCAGCAATGCAAGGACAGAAATTCAGCGCCTATATTAAAAATACCTTCAATAAGGGAGGTAAGGGGCCGAGAGCTCCTGCTGACACTTGCTACAATTGTGGCAAGCCAGGTCACATGCAGAAGGACTGTAAACAGTCCCATGCCAATAAGCCGAGGGGGGAACCGCCCGGCTTATGCCCTCGTTGTAAGAAGGGGCGACATTAGAGAAATGAATGTAAATCAAAATTTCATAAGGATGGAACCCCCTTGAATGGCAAGGGTGACACTGATCCTGAGGATCAGGACGTACAAAATCAAAAAACTAGTAAAGGGGCATTCTCCCAGCCCGGACCCCAAGGGAGATCATGCTGCGGTGCAGGATGTGTAGCACTCATCTACTTTAAATCCTCAAGCCCCTGAATTTACTATTCATGACCTTTCACGGGGCACTCCTAAAAGTGCAGGTTTAAATTTAACAAGTGAAAAGAATGTCTTATTATCCAAATGGGACGGTGTTACTTTAATCCCCACTGCAATGAAAAGGCAACTTTTACCTGGAACGGTTGGAATTATAATTAGTAAAAGTTCAAATTATACTAAAAACTTTGAAGTTATTCCAGGAGTAGTTAACTCAGATTCGGAAAAGACAACGCAGAAGGAGGCGCCAGCAGCTACTACAAGATCTCACCCGCCGCTTGAAGAAAATGAAAGTACACTCGCCGATAGCAAACAAAACCACCGGCACCGGGCACATTTCCACTGACTCCAAGACGGCTGAAAAGACCCAGCGGGGAAGGAAGCTGAGGGCCCCCCTGCCCTTCGTGGGGCGGGCCTGCCTCCCAAGTGTTACAGCCCCCAGACAGCAGCACTGGCAGAATCCCAAGGGTGAGATTTAGAACCTTTATTATTGGCCCTTTGCCACTAGTAATTTGTATAAATAAGAAAAATATTTTTACAAACTGAATCTTTATCAACGGATAAAATTCTTGCCTTTTAAACCTTCTAATTATCAGTTTAGCTGAGTGAATAAGTGACTTCATAGTAAACTAGGATCCTGTTTGGTGGAAAGTGAGTTTTTGAGAGTAAGAGAAATTAAACAGAAAGGAGAATGACATTGTGTAAAGAAAGAATCTTGTGTGATAAATTTTGTCCTGAAACAGAATAGTTATGTAAGAAAGTAAAAGGCAGGGCAAAAGTTCAAGAAAGTTTAAAATGTTTGTAGATGGTCTGTGCAAGTTAAATGAAACTCATAAAAGAGAATTTATGAAAGAATTTACATGTGATCCAGTTAACTATGTATTTCCTTTAAAATCTTTTAACTTGTAAAAATAACTAATTGTATTGCGTCCTTTAATATGCAACATGATAAACAAGTAAATGTTATGTTAATTGTAAAAAAAACCTTCATATGTAATGTTACCTGTAGATCTACAAGACAATCCATGGTATGATAATGCAGCATTACAAGTGTTAGAAACACTTAATGAATTAATTAGGCCTAAGAAATTTGTAACAGCTTTAATTTTAGGCATTACAGCTTTAATTTCTATAATCACTACTTTTGCTGTAGCTACTACAGCTTTAATGCAACAAATGCATACAACATACTATGTCAATACTCTTGGCAATAATATAACTTTAACATTAATAACACAAGCTAACATAGATAATAAACTTAAAACTAAATTAAATGTGTTAAAAAAGGATAGTCTTAACTTTAGGTCAGAACATTAAGTACATACAACAGAAACTACAAACAAAATGTCACTCAACATTTCAAGCCATTTACATTACACCTTTACCATATAATGTATCTAACTCATGGAACAAAGTACAAACACATCTTCAAGATGTCTAGAGAGACAATAATATAACACATAATTTACACAGCTTACAACAAGATATTACAACCATGAGTCAAGCTCATTTACCAATAACTTCTCTTAACACATTAACTCAATCTTTAACTAATGGGTTTAAAGCACTCAATCCTCTTGACTGGATCCAGTATATTGTGCTCATAACCATTATTAGTTGTTTGTCATTTTGTGTTGTGTTGTTGTTACCATGTCTCATACAGTATCTGTTTTCCTCTATTATCTCTATACGCCAAGAAGTCTTTGAACTGCGGTTTAAAAACAAAAAAGGGGGAAATGCCGCACCCACGGCATATAGCCGTAGTGAGGCAGTGCTGTCCGCGTTACAGAACGACGGGAAGGTGGTTTGTGCTCCCCGGAGCTTTGCCCCCAGCTGCCCCCAGTATGCACAGCATCAGAAATGTTGCCTAGCATACTCAGTTACCCGCTTAAGTTTAAAGATTGTGGCGTCTACTCATGTGTTTGTCATCCTGTACCAGAAGTCTGTTTGTTCTGATAAATTGTCAATATGTACTTTCCTAAGAATGAGCACAATACACTACTAATCCAGATAGAGCACAGCCTTGTGAGCTGCTAAACTCAGTCACACCAACAATGAGCACATAAAAATGTTTTCCCACCAGTGAGCTAAGACGATAAGCCCAAGGACATGAAATACAAATTATCTACATAAGTTACAAAGTCACTAAAACACATCCACCCACCATAAAGTCCTGTTCAGAACATCTTGTTTCACCAATTGTCACGCATAATAAAAATCAATAAGAAAAATAATACTTGTCAAAGAATTTACTCTAAATCAAAATTATAATTATCAATAACAATAAAATCAAATAGTAAATGTAAAATTAGTCAAGCATTAACATAAAGAAGATGTTAAGCTGTTCTAAAAAGATAATAAGAAACTGAAATAGGAGAAAGCGGGCAGAGTTGACTAATAACCACCACCCTCCGGAAGCGGAACGTTAAAACATAACAATGCATGATAAATCACACTTGTAAATGCAAAGATAACCCGCACACGTAAGCAAAAAGATTGCATTATGTAAGCTCTGTAAAAATGTATAAATACCAACATGTATACCCAATAAATTCACAGCTGCTTCCTTCATCACATACTATGTGGCAGTCTGTCATTTTTCCTGCGCCGACCTCTCAACTTTCCTCGTTCCTTCTCCCTACACTCCCTCGGACTGAAACCCACCGACTGAGCGGTCCGTAGCAATATTTCATATGGTAAGTCTATTTTTAGTTTTTTGGACAAACCTCCATACTCTTCTCTATAATGGCTCTACCAATTTATTATACTTTCCACAATGGTATACCGTAGTTCCCTGTTTTCCACATCTTTGCCAGGATGAACCCAAAGGATGTCATGCTAAGTGAAATAATTCAGATACAGTAAGACAAACACTGGATGATCTCGCTTATATTTGGGAGTAAGTTGTCTCAAATATAAGCGTCGAGGGCTGTCATATAGATTTCCTTCCAGAGGAAATGTGCAAACGGAAGTGACATAGTAAGAGACCACAGTCCAGTGTGTGGGGCACGTTTGGCGGGTGGCTGGAGCAGAGAGGCAGAGGCAGCGGAGACTTGCCAACTAACCACAATAATGAACAGAAGCTTCCCTGGGCATTCAGGCATGCTTCGGACCTTCCTGACTATCCACCTGTTCTACTTTAATACAGCTTCTGTGACCAGAGCTGTGATCATAACATACGTTTATTTTTTGTGTTTTGTTCTCAAGAGAAAAGGTCTAGAGATTCTGCTTCACCAGGTCCCAGACTCAAAACTAGAATGAGTTAATGTGTTAAATGATGTTTTTCAGAAATGCAGAGCTTTCGGCAAAATAAGCTTACTGAGTAAATCTGCTTAGTAAAGCAACGCCTTGAATGCTGACAATCTATTTAGGGAATAGTTATGAATATGCATATTAAAATGTTAAAAAACATGATGCTGTAGCTGAAGTTTATTTCTTTGACGAATATTAAAAGCTATAATTACCAAGGCTATAAGTAAAATAAATAGATAAATACACTGATTTGCAGAGTAACATTTGCCAACAGAACAATTAAGTTTCTTCCTAGGGCTCTTCTGCACTGAAATTTGTACTCTCCTCCCTTTTCCCTTGGAACTTCCCAAATTGCACACAGAGCTACCCAGTCAAGAAAAAATACCCCATGTACTCAGTACTATTATGAAACCAATTTACAATCACTCACACTTTCATATGAAGAACAGATCACAACTATGGCCCAAGATGAAGGAGGGAGGAGGGAGTGAGGAGAGGGGAGGGGGGATTGAGGGAGGGTGAATGGTGGGATCACACCAATGGTGCATAATGCAAGGGTACATGTCGGATCTATTAGTATAGAGTATAAATGTCTTAACACAATAACTAAGTAAATGAGATGAGGTATATATTAATCAGTGTGATGTAAGTGTTCCTAATTGTATATGAAATCAGCACATTGTACCCTATAAATGCCTTAATGTATACATGATCTATGTTTTTATGATCTAATAAAAAAAAAGTGTGGACCACGCTGCCAGCATGTGCTGTATGCGTCCAGTGGCTGCTACTCAGTGTCGTACACCGTGGGCTAGTCCCACAGATGTTCCATAATTCATTTAACCAATAAAAAAGTCTATTGACTTTATATGTCCACATTACTCTTTTCATTCTATTGCCAAGTTCATATAGAATATTAGAAACAAGTAGATCTGTATTCTTGGGAGAATTTTGAAACTAGCTTGAGGCATCTTAGGAATTTAAAATCAAAAATATGTTGCACTTCCATTTCAGGCTTTACCCTTTCTGTAATTACATACTAGTTTCCTGCGATAGATTTTAAATCATTTTTCTTAAATCACAATATTCCTCTAGGATGTTGACCTTTTTCAAGTTTCTTTTTTTAATTGAAATTTTAATCTTGAGATAGTAGCAGACTCACATTCACATGTAGTTGTAAAAGAAGATACCAATATTTCTTATAACCTTTACCCAGTTCCCAAGTGGTAACATCTTTCATAATTATAGCACAGTATTACAAAGAAATTGACATTCATATAATTTATCAATCTTATTCAGATTCCATCAGTTTCACATGCAATCCTGCCTGTGTTTCTTTTCTTTCTTTCTTTTTTCTTTTCTTTTTTTTTTGCAGTTTTGGCTGGGGCTGGGTTTGAACCCGCCACCTCTCCGGCATATGGGGCTGGTGCCCTACTTCGTTGAGCCACAAGTGTCACCCCTGTGTTTCTTAAATTGTGCAATTTTGTCCTGTGTATACATACATGTAACCACCACCATAGTCAAGACAAAGAACAGTGTTTTCATTACAAGCATCCCTTTCCTAAGCCCACACCCGCATCCCTAACCCCCCACAACCACTGATCTGTTCTCCTTTTCTATAATTTTGTTATATTAGGAATGCTATATAATCATAGTCTGACAACTTTTGGGATTGGCTGTTTTTACCCCACATAATAATTGTAACTCCCATTAATCATTCTATTGATTCATAAACTTCTATTGCTTATATAGCCATTCACCCATTGAAGGACATTTAAGATGTGTATTACTCAGGGTTCTCTGTAGAAATGCAACCAATAGGATCCATATAGACATGTACAAAGAGACTTACTATGGGAATTGGTCTACACAATTAAGGAGGCTATGAAGTCCCACAATGTGCTGTCTGCAAGTGCAGAACCAGAAAAGCCAGTGGTGTTAATTCAGTCTAAGCCCGAAGGACTGAGCACCAGGAAAGCTAATAACATATCTCCCTGTCTAAGAGTGAGAGCCTGAGAACCAGGGGAGAGAAGATGTGCTGGTATAAATCCTAGAGTCTGAAGGCCCAAGAACCAGGAGCTCTCATGTCCAAAGATAAGAAAAGATATATGTCCCTGCTCAAAAAAAGAAGACAAGTCACCTTTCCTCTGACATTTTGCTCTATTCAGACCCTGAATGGATTGGATGATACCAGACCACATTTGGTGGAAATGTTTCTTCTTCAATCATTCTACTGATTTAAATGCTAATCTTTGTTTTTAAAAACACAGGGACTAGAAATAACAATTCATGAGCTAATTAGGCATCCCTTAGCCCAGTCAACTTGACATAAAACTAACTTCACAGGACATTTTCAGTTTTTCACAATTCCAAAACAAACAAACAAAAAACTATGAACAATCATGTACGTATTTTAATATAAACACAAGTTTTCATTTATCTGAAATAAATCCCCAAGAGTATAATTGATGTGTTGTGTGATAATTGTATGTCTATTTTTATAAGATAGGACTCTAATTTTGCAATGGTTTTTGGCTATTCTCTGCTTTACAAGAAAATTCTTAATGAAGTGTGTTAAGGAAAAGTTATTCTGATACTTACAAAAATAAGGAAGACTATACTCAAGATGATTACAATAGGGGTATTGTAATAAAATAGAGCAATGAGGCTCAACTCCAAATACTGTAAAGACAGCCAGGAATTTGCAGCCAAAAAGAAGGTGAAGGGGTGAGTGGGTGAAAAATTACTAGGAGCAGACTTCATGAATAAGGAGAATATCAGCAAACTGCTCTTACAGGCAAGCCAGAGTAATCAGATATCAAGCGGTGGGAAGTCTCTCTCAACTGACTTAGCAGGATTCTTGCTAAAACTGGACTCAGGAAAGACAGACACAGAAGTCCAAGGTCAGGGTCTAGTTGAAAAGGGGACTCAAAGATGTCTAACTCAAGTTTAGTCAAGGAGAGTCCTTGTCAAGTTTTCCTCTAAACATTTTACCCTTTCCCTTAATTCAGAGACTCCAAAATATACACAGCCATTTTTGTTCTGTCTTGTGGGCAATAATTTTAAGCACTGAGGTCACTGTCTTCTAGCTCTCCCTTATTCTCCTTCTCTTCAGAGACTTAAATTTCCAGAAAGCATCCAGGCAGCGATTATACTGCTAAATGTGTATCTTACTTCTACAATTATCAGGTGGAAGGAGGAGGTGCTGAGCAGCAATAGGAGTGATTACAGGGACTAGAGTTTTCTGTGCTTCATGGGAACTAAAGAGATTGCAACGAGGATAGATTTTTAAAAATCCCCTTGATAGAGGAAAACCATGCTAGAACATTGAGGCTGCATATTAAGAATTAAACTTAGAAGGCATCTGAATAGCTCCTGGTTCTTGGGCCTTTAGACTTTAGGGCTTATAACAGCACAGTGTCACGGGTTCAAAAGAACACTAGCAACCTCATTACTAGCCAAAAAGGTATTACTTTTGGCTCAGACATAAACGTGTATTAAAAACTTAAAAAATTAAATAAAATAAACCTGAGGTGTCATTGGGGGAAAACAAAAGAAATGGAAAACAACATTAACACCTGAAAATGCAGGAAAAACATACTTCCAAATATTTATCACAGAAATCAAAAACATTAAAAATACTTTGGCTTCTTAAATAGGGCACTATAAATGATATTCTAAAGAAATAACTTTAAAGCTATGAGTTAGTAACTGGGTGAAAAAACAGGACAGGATGAGAGGCAAAGCCAACAAGATAAAAAATAAACATGTTAGTAATCTGAAAGGAACTGCTAGGGAACAAATTTCCAGGGGCAGAAACGAAATCCACATTGAAGATGGTAAAATATAAAATACTAAAGACATATAAGGAACACAGGAGGAAGAAAGGCAGAGCCTTGGATCGCCTTCTTCATCGTGGCCCCTACCGTTGTCCTGCGCTCTCCTCTGTCTTACACACAACCTTCACCACCATATTTCAAATATATTTCCCTTACCTCATTCAATATTATTTTGCTCATTTTAAATCATCAAAGTATATAATAATATTTTTTTCGTTTAAGGAAGTGCATATGATTATCATAAACAGAGGTCTATCTTCTACACTGGAGATGCTTAAAATATTTATTAAATTGGAAAAAACATCCATATGACAAAATGCCAATGTTTCAAACAACTTTGGAATTGTAACGTATTGGAAATAGGTCGGCTGAAAATCTAATAGAAATAATTTGAGAGAAATGTTATACATGTGTGTTAGATATTATTTATCATAATACATGTAAAATATTTGAGACTAAGAAAGCTTTAGAATATTTATGGTACATTTATCTGATGGACTATCATGAATTTATCAAAAAGGAGATGTTCAAAGACATAATGGTAACTTGAAAATGGTATGTGAAAAGAGAAATACCAATTGAAATACACATCTAAAAACTATGTAGAGAAGGAAAATGCAAGCAGAAGATATATACAAATCTTAACAGCAATTATCTCTTGAGTGATGAGAGTGCTATTTTGTTACGTATTTTAAATCATGCACTTGCAGGAAATTTTGTTTCATATAATTTTATATTACATATTTCTATAATCATGTATTAACTGAAAATATATAAATATTTTTCTAAGCAAAAGAGTTTGGATGTTGGTTCTGTTACCTGCTGGCTTCCTGACTTCTATTGATTACTAAACCTGCAAGCATTGGTCAGTTTTCTCGTATTATCCTCATATTAAAAATAGGGACTTAATACACGTTATTTAAATGTGATAATGAATGTGAAATGTTTTTAATGGAATATTTGGCATGTTGTAATTCATCATTAATTACATGTGTATGTGGGGCGGGGGATATGTGTGTATATTGGGAGACAGGGAGAGAAGAGGACACTCAGGTAGTAACAGGCAAGATATTTTATCTGAAACTGTGTAAAACTCTCAGTGCATTATATTCTGCTTCTGAGAAATCCTCAATATGTTTCAGAGTTTTAATATTAAATCATGATTTCTATATACATGCCTTTTACATTTTTACCATATAATTCTTGAACTCCCCAAAGGTAGAATAATAACTTGGCTATATGCTCTCTTCCTTGGGAAGGTTCAGTGGTTTGTTGGACTGTGATTTTCATGGTCAACATTTACAATACTGTTTCTATATAAACAGTATACATCCCATTAAAATGACCTTAGATACAGTATTTAATACATGATTTTTCAAAAAAAGTGAGTAAAATGGAGAGAAAGGAACCCTTGTACACTGTTTCTAGGCCTGCAAATTGGTATAACCCCTAGGGAAAACAGTATGGACATTCCTCAAAGAACGAAAATTAGACCTACTGTTTGATTCAGCAGCCCCACTACTGGGTATCTACCCACAGGAAAAGAAGTTCTTTTATCAAAAAGACACCAAGAATGATGAATGTTTATTGCAGCACAATTCACAATTGCAAAGATGTGGAATCAACCCAAGTGCCCATTGATTCATGAATGGATTAACGAAATGTGTTATATGTATACTACGGAGTACTACTCAACCATAAAAAGGAGGAATTAATGCCTTTGCAGTAATCTGTAAGAAAATGGAGACCATTATCCTAAGCAAAGTATCTCAAGGCTGGAAAAACAAACACCACATGTGCTCTCTAATAAGTTGGAAGTAACCAATAAGCACACAACATACTGAGAAAAACAAGTCATTGGACATCAAACAGGAGGGATGTGGGAGAAGAGGAAGGAAGGACAAAAACTCACCTAACAAGTACAATTGTGGTAATGTACACATTAATAGCCCTGATTCCAGCCATGTATCAAATGCACCTGTACCTCCCCTTAATATTTTGAAATAAAAATGCAAAATACACACCAAATTGTTTTAAAGACTAGTGTGAAAAAAGAATGTGAAAATGTGAAATATCTCACTCATAAATGTTTATATTGATTGCATATTTAGGATATATTGTGGCAAATGATATTTATTATTAAAGTTATGAAAAACATAAAGTGCAGGGCAGCGCCTGTGGGTTGGTGAGTAGGGAACTGGCCCTACTGAGGGTGGCGGGTTTGAAACTGGCCCGGCCAAACTGCAACAAAAAAATAGCCAGGTGTTGTCATGGGCACCTGTAGTCCCAGCTACTCAGGAGGCTGAGGCAAGAAAATCGCTTAAGCTCAAGAGCTGGAGGTTGCTGTGAGCTGTGATGCCACAGCACTAGAATTGAGAGCAACAACGTGAGAGTCTGTCTCAAAAAAAAAAAAAAATGTAAAGTGCAAAGCCTTTCTATCACATGGAATATTTAATTTTTACATGTCATGATAATTTCCTTTAAATAGTTCTATTTAAAGATAATTTATGTTATTGATCTTTATTACTTTTTAATGATTTCAGAAAAATAGCTTTATTTTACTAAGTTGATTCCTTTGAGTACTATAAATATTTATTTGGGGGGAAGGGGATTCTTTGAACATACAAAGAACCAGGTTACACTAATTGCATTTGTCAGGCAAAATCCCTCTTATAAATGGGCTTCTCCCCCAAGAGGTGTGCTAAACACCATGACACCCCACTGGCCTCCCTGCTTCCCCTCTCTCCATTCTCCCCTCCTCCCAGCCCCCACTGTGTACTAGGTCATCAATTGTCCTCATATCAAAATTGAGTACACTGGATTCTTGCTTCTCTGTTCTTGTCATGCTTTACTAAGAAAAATGTGCTCCACCTCCATCCAAGTTAGTACAAAAGACATACAGCTGTCATCTTTTTAAAAGGCTGAATAGTATTCCACGGTATACATATACCACAGCTAGTTAATCCATTCCTGGTTTGGTTGGCATTTGGGTTGCTTCCACATTTTGGTGATTGTAAATTGAGTTGCGATCAACAGTCTAGCACAAATGTCCTTATGATAAAAGGATTTCTTTTTTCTTCTGAGTGGATGCCCAGCAATGGGATTATAGGATCGAGCAGGAGATCTAGGTTGAGTTCTTTGAGGATTCTCTATATTTCCTTCCAAAAAGGTTGTGTTAGTTTGCAGTCCCACCAGCAATGTAAAAGTGTTCCCTTTTCCACTCCAGATTCATCCATGCCAGCATCTGTAGCTTTGAGACTTTGTGATGTGGGCCATTTTCACTGGGGTTAGGTGATATCTCAAGGTGGCTTTGATTTGCATTTCTCTGATGACTAGGGACAATGAGCATTTTTTCATATGTTTGTAGCCATTTGTCTGTCTTCTTTAGAGAAAGTTCTATTCATTTCTCTTGACCATTGATATAAGGGATTGTTGGCTCTTTTTATGTTGCTTAATTTGAGTTCTCTGTAGATTCTAGTTATCAATCTTTTGTCTGATTCATAGTATGCAAATATCTTTTCCCATTCTGATGATTGTCTATTTGCTTTGGTTGTTGTCTCCTTAGTTGTACAGAAACTATTCAGTTTAATTAAGTTCCATTTGTTTATTTTTGCTGCTGTTGCAATTGCCACTGAAATCTTCTTCATAAAATCTTTTCCCAGGCTAATAACTTCAAGTGTTTTCTCCCCTCCCTTTCTTCAAGGATTTTTATTGTTTCATGCCTTGGATTTAGATCTTTTATCCATCTTGAATTGATTTTAGTGAGGGGCGAAAGGTGCAGGTCCAGCATCAGTCTTTTACATGTGGTTATCCAGTTCTCCCAGCACCATTTACTGAATAGGGGTTCTTTCACCCAGTGTATGTTATTATTTGGTTTAGCAAAGATTAGGTGGCTGTACAATGTTAGCTTCATCTCATGGTTTTCTATTTGGTTCCAGGTGTCTATGTCTCCATTTTTGTGCCAATGTCACATTGTTTTGATCACTATGGCCTTGTAGTACAGCTTAAAGTCTGGTAGGCTGATGGCCCCAACTTTTTTATTACTAAGAATTGCCTTAGCTATAAGGGTTTTTTCCTGGTTCCATAGAAAACAAAGAATTTTTTTCCAAATCTTGAAAGTATTATGTTGAGATTTTAATGGGGATTGCATTGAATCTGTAGATTGTTTTGGGAAATATAGACATTTTAACAATGTTGATTCCTCCCAGCCATGAACATGGTTTGTTCTTCCATTCGTGAATATCTTCTGCTATTTCTTTTCTTAGGGTTTTATAATTTTATTTATAGAGATCCTTTACCTCTTTTATAAGATAGATTCCTAGGTATTTCATTTTCTTTGAAGCTACTGTGAAGGGAATTGTGCCCTTGATTAACTTGTAATCTTTAATTTTTGGATTTATATAAGGCTATTTTGTTTGCATTTGTAAGGAACAGTCCTGGTTGTATTTGAGGCCTTCACCCATGAACCATCCATATAATCCTATATATTATCCACTAAGTGAGGGTTTACAGAGCTCCTTCCCCCTTTTTCCCTCCTCCCTTCTTGAATTTTATCATTCATCTTTAAATGTTTAACAATATTTCTTGGTTATATATATTGCAAAGGAACTATAACAATGTATGTTCTCTATGAGATGTCCCAGCTTACTTTTGCTAAGATAATCAGAAGTTGCCATTTTGTTAACCAGAAAATAAACCACTACAGGAGTATACCTATAATATTTTATATTTATACTCAGAATTTGCTTCTAGCTTCAAGTAAGTATAGTGAAAAAATAATTATTTTTACAAAAATATCTTTGAACTCATGTACATTTATGGTCATAGCTTTTAAATTATATAGAGTGGACCATCAACCCATGAATGGATTAATAAACTGTAGTATATGTATTCCACTATTCAGCCACAAAAAAGATGGAGACTTTCTTTTTTTCTTGCAGTTTTTGGCTGGGGCTGGGTTTGAACCCACCACCTACAGCATATGGGGCTGGTGCCTTATTCCTTTGAGCCACAGGTGCCACCCAAGATGGAGACTTTCTGTTGTATTAACCTGGATAGAGTTGGGGAACATTCTCTTTAGGAAAGTATCATAAGAATGGGAGAGAAAGTATCCAATGTATTCAATACTAATATGAAGCCAGTATATAAATCAATACATACTCACACAAAAGAAAAAACTCGGTTTAATTTAAGTTGGGGGACTGGGAAGGGAGGCGGAAGAGGGAGGGGGAATGGTGTGTGCTCATCTAATGGGCACAATGTAGTATATATGGCACACCTCCTCTGAAGGGGCACAATTACAACGGGGACCTTACCTAACATGGAAACCTAATCATTTGTATCAATCTGAAAAAAGTTGTATACAATGGGAATGAATGTGTTCACGTGTTGGCCCTTCAAAAAATCTAAAAGCTAAATTAAATTCGTGTTTGTGTATTAATCCTTTTTCTAAACTTCAGTGTTTTCATTTTAAAACATTGTTATTGTACTAATATTTCTTCAACTTTATAATTCTCAGGCCTCAAGTTTATGTTAATGTTATTCCCTGTTCTAAAGTCTCATTTACTTATCTAGAGGTAATATACCATTTGAATAATATGGGAGCATTCCTTATGTTCAAGATTTAGTTTCTATTTCATTTCATTTCATTTTTTGGAGATGGAATCTCACTTTGTTGCCCCCAGTAGAGTGCCCTGGTGTCATAGCTCAAAGCAACCTCTAACTCTTGGGTTCGAGCGATTCTCTTGCTTTAGCCTCCCGAGTAACTGGGACTACAGGCACCTGCCACAATGCCTTGGCTGTTTTTAGAGATGGGTCTTGCTCTAGCTCCAGCGGGTCTTGAACTCATGAGCTCAGGCGATCTGCCCACCTCGGCCTCACAAAGTGCTGGGATTACAGGCATGAGCCACTGCACGTGGCTTAGTTTCTATTTTTATTAGAAAAGTATAGTAGTATTTTTTAAAAATAAACTTGGATTATTAAAGCAGATACTCAATGCTGCCACTTAAATAAAATCAAAGTTGATTGGACCTCCCCTATTTTAAAGTAGCAAGAGGAAGTCATTCATAAGATCTGAATTTGTGCAGAACAAAACAAAACTTTAATGTCCAACATATAGTAAATATTGTCACAGGAGACTATAATTTGGAAAGAGTGAGGTGAATATCAGTGAAGTGGATATGCTGTGTTCATCTTGAGAAAAGACATTTGAGTAGCCTAGTTGAAGGAATCCAAGTGTAGTTTGGATATATGGGTAAAGGTTTTAGAAAGAGGACTGGATATGAGGTATGGATTTAAGGCTTAAACTCAACAGGAGTAGCTGAAATCACACTTGTAAATGAAATTATTCAAGAAGAGTTTGGAGCTGGGAGGTTGGTTGATGACATTTGTTATTTTAGAAAAGCATGCAGAGTTAAGTTCTGTAAGATTGCTGATAGATTAGAAACAGCTTTGTATACCCTGTGTCAATTAGAATTCATATTAGGTAATTGATACTCAGTAAATCTTTGAAGGAGAAAGATAGTACTTTCACTATTTAGAGAAGATTTATTCTACTTAATCTCATTTGAAATTTGCCTGTAATCATTTTTAGTCTTTATTTTAAACAGGTAATTGTGTTTCAAGGAAAAGGGATGATTAATCTCAAGGACAGATAATGAAGCTGGGCCAGCTTCTACAGTGTTAAGACATACAAGGAGCAATAGTTGTGTTTCTGGAAAAGCATCTCTCCACAGTATTTTAAAATGTCATTCCTCTCTTTTAACTGACACACAGAGCAGGCTAAGTGTTAACCTTAACAACTATACTATTCGGTGATGCAGTGTTATTGGCCCAAATAAAACCATCAAAATATTCAGGAAAGAAAGATAACAAACGCAGTGGCCAAGTGGGCTATAATGTCAGACAATTGAATATGAGAATTGCTTTGCCACAAACATAGTGGTAAATTTCTGTGTTAGTTAACACCTTCAAAACTCACCTCTTCTTCTGTAATGTGATAATGACAAAACAAAAACAAACAAAACACTTCAACAGAATGCCTTTCCTAAACAACAGCTTAAAATACTTTCTAACTCAATGTTTAGCTTGTAAAATAAGTGCACATCTTAATTTTTGCCTCTACTTAATGTGCAGCGAATTATAAACTGATGAAAATCTCCTAATGTGAATAATCGCCATTTGTATTACTTATCATTATACTTATCACTTACAGAGTTAAGTTGTCTCTATTTCCTATGAGAAAGAATTTTCTTTTTTTTTTGAGACAGAGTCTTACTTTTGTCACCCTTGGTAGAGTGCTGTGATGTCACAACTCACAGCAACGTCCAGCTCTTGGGCTTAGGCAATTCTTTTGCCTCAGCCTCTCGAGTAGCTGGGACCACAGGCGCCCACCACAACATCTGGCTGCTTGTTATTGCAGTTTGGCTGGGGCCGGGTTTGAACCTACCACCCTCGGTATATGGAGCCGGCGCCCTACTCACTGAGCCACAGGCACCACCCGAGAAAGAATTTTCTGATTGCTTTTATTTACTACATATTTGGATAATTTGAGTGGGCATGAGCTATATGTGAATTTGCATAATTTTTTCTGCCTCACTAAAAGAGAATGTATTTTCTGCAATTTCAGAAAGACACACATATAATGAGTTCCTAAATGTAACATCTAGTCTCGTCAAATATTCTGGCCGTTCATTTCCTGGATGAGTAAAATCTGCAAGACAAATATGTTTTTAATAGCCAGTAGTCATCACATATGCAAACTTTCAGTGTGTTTTTTATAGAGTAATATTGACTAGAGATATCTGAAAGTCAGAAGAAATATCTCAAAAAAAAGGATGCTCACAAATATTTTTATGCAAGCTAAAAAAGTCGAAAATATCAATTCCAAGTATGCTGCATAGCATTATTGCCCAGCATGTTGGTAATACTAGTAAAGGCATTCTTGTGTGGGTCTATTGCCTTTGGCATCACATGTGGAAGTTGTCCACCACAAATCCTTGAGAATGTATCGTACCCGTTAAGTTACCTGATTGCCATGACCTTGGCTTTATCTACCTTCTGTCGTGATGCCCATGGAGAGTGCTTTACCATGTGTTTTTTGAATGAATGAACTCCATCATCTTTGCAGATGAACCAGTATAATTTGATATAGGATAAAAGCAAGCAACTAGCTGAAGAATTTCCCTCACTTAAAGTTCTTTTCTCCCTAGTTCTTTCCATTTTCAAACCAACACATACCTATTAATACTAGTAATTGTAAGTTTTATGTAATTGCTTTTACTATTATATTGATTTAGGCTTAATTGTCTTCAGATAAAAGGTGAGGATTTATATTTGTAGCCCCATAAACCAGTACCTTTCCTTTCATGAATCCTAGGTTAGGAGAATTCTCTCCCCCAACAAATTGCCAAACAGAGGACAAAAATTTTATGATATTGAATTTGTCAACAATTTCTCAGGTATGACACTAAAGACATGGGGAACAAAAAACATAGACAAACTGGTCTTTTTGTTAATTTCTTATGTTTATGTATCAAAGGACACTGTCAGCATAGTGAAAAGGCAGCCTACACCAAGAGGGAAAATATTTGCAAATCGTATGTTGAATAAAGGATTAATGTAATACAGACTATATGGAGAACTCCAAAAAAAAAAAAAAAACTTACTTAAAAACTTAGCAAAGGACCTGAATAGAAATTTCTTCAAAGAAGATATGTGAGTTCCCAATTAGCACATACAAAGATGCTTAACATCACCAATTGTTAGGGTAATGCGAATAAAAGCTGCAATAAATGCCTAACATTTATTAGGATGTAGTCTTAAAAAAAAGAGAAGATAACAAGTTTTGGTAAGAATATAGAGGACTTGGAACTCAGGTGTACTGTGATGGAAATATAAAACAGTGCTGCTTTTGAAATAGTATGGCAGTTCCTTGCTACTATGTGATCCAGCAATCTGACTTTTGGGTTCAGTACTTGAAAGAATTGAAATCAGGGACTCAAAAATATGTGTACACTCACATTCATAGTAGCCTTATTTATGACAGCTAAGATGTGGAAGCAACCCACGTGTTCATTGGCAGATAGATGGATAATCAAAATGTGGTACATACATAAAGTGGAATATTATTCAGCCTGAAAAAGAAGGGAATTCTGACATATCCTACACCAGGCATCCTCAAACTTTTTAAAGAGGGGGTCACTTCACTGGCCCTCAGACCATTGGAGGACAGGACTATAGTTTAAAAAAAAAAAACCAACTATGAACAAATTCCTATGCACACTGCACATATCTTATTTGGAAGTAAAAAACAAAATGGGAACAAATACAATTCCCACTGCTTCATGTGGCCTGCGGGCCGCAGTTTGAGGACGCCTGTCCTACACCATGGGTGAACCTTGAAGGCATTGTGCTAAGTGAAATAACCAGCCACCGAAAGAAAAATGAAGTATTTGGAATAATCAAAATCATACAGACAGAAAGCAGAATGATGACTTCTAGGGTTTAGAGGGAAAGAAGAATAAGGAGTTATTACTTATGCCTACACTATTTATGGAAAAGACTGTCCTTTTCCCACCAAATGGTCTTGGCACCCTTCTTGGTCATATATGCAAGGGTTTGTTTCTGGGCTCTTTATTATATCTTATTGTCATCTATATGTCTGTCTTTATACCAGTACCATATTGTTTTGGTTAGTGTAGCATTATAGGAAGTTTTAAAATTAGAAGCTATGAGTTCTCCAAATTTGTTATTTTTTCCAAAATTATTTTCACAATTCAGGACTTACTGAGATTATATATAATTTTCATGATATTTTTTGTTCATATATATATATATATAAAATCATTGGCATTTAATAAGGATTGCATTGAATTTATAGATTTTGAGGGTAGTATTGACATCTTAATAATAATGTCTTTCAGTGCATGAATATGGAATATCTTTCCAGTTATTTATATTTTATTTAATTTCTTTCAGCAATGCTTTGTAGTTTTCAATGTGTAATTCACTTCTTTGGCTATGTTAAATTTTGGCTATGTAAATTTTGGCTTTGTATTAATTTAAATGCTATTGCAAATGAAATTGTTTTCATTCAGATTGCTCATAATTAGCATACAGATATGCAACTCATTTTTGTATGTTGAGTTTACATTCTGCTACTTTGCTGAATTTATTTGGTAGTTCTAATAGATTTTGTGGAATCTTTAGTGTTTTATACATATAAGGTCATCATTTGTGAACAAAGATAATTTAATTATTTCATTCCAATTTGGAGGCCTTTTATTTCATTTTCCTCCTTAATTGCTCTCGCTGGACTTCTAGTTCTATGTTGAATAGAAGTGGCAAAAACAGACATCCTTGCCTGCTTACTAATCTTAGAGAAAAATCTTTCATTCTTTCATAATTAAAAATGATGTTCTCTGTGGTTTTTGTATGCATCACTTTTATTATGTTAATTTCCTAGTCTGTTAAGTGCTTGTTTTACTATGAGATGGTATTGAATTTTATCAAATGTATTTTCTGTATCAATTGAGATAATAAGGTGGATTTGTTTCATTCATTCTGTTTGTATTGTGTATTTCATTGATGGATTTTTGTACATTGAATCATCCTTGCATACAGAAATGAATTCCACTTGGTCTTTTTAATATGCTCATGAATTCAGACTTATGGAATTTTTTTGAGAATTTTTTATACCAATTTTAACAAAGAATATTAGTCTGAAGTTATATTTTCATGTAGTGGCATTGGCTTTGGTATTGGGGCAATGGTGGACTCAAAGAATGAGTTGGGAAGTGCTCTTTCTTCTTTGATGTTTTGGAAAAGTTTGAGAAGGATTGGTGTTAGTACTTCTTTAAATGTTTGATTGGATTCAACAGTGAAGCTATTATGTCCAGGATTTCCTTTGGTGGGAAATTTTATCAACTAATTCAGTAGATGTAATCAAATTTTCTCATGTTTTAGTCTTTGTAAGCTTTCTTTTGTTTCTAGAAATTTGTTCATTTTTTCTATACTATCTACTTTATAGGTGTCCAGTTGTTCATGGTAGTTTTATGGTTCCTCTCTTTGGAATCATTACTAATTTTATTAATTTGACTGTTTTGTTTCTTAGTCAACCTGAAAAAATTTCACCAACTTTGATGATCTTCTTCAAAGAATCAACTTTGTATTTTCTTAATTTTCTCTATCACTTTTAATTAATCTATTTTATTTATCTCTGCTTTAATCTTGATGTTTTTCACCCTGATGCTAGATTTTGGTTTAATTTGTTCTTTTTTCTACTTACTTAATATGTAGAGTTAGGTTATTGATTTGAGGTCTTTCTTTCTTTTTTTTTTTATTGTTGGGGATTCATTGAGGGTACAATAAGCCAGGTTACACTGATTGCAATTGTTAGGTAAAGTCCCTCTTGCAATCATGTCTTGCCCCCATAAAGTGTGACACACATCAAGGCCCCACCCCCTTCCCTCCTTCCCTCTTTTTGCTTCCCCCCCCATAACCATAATTGTCATTAATTGTCCTCATATCAAAATTGAGTACATAGGATTCATGCTTCTCCATTCTTGTGATGCTTTACTAAGAATAATGTCTTCCACGTCCATCCAGGTTAATATGAAGGATGTAAAGTCTCCATTTTTTTTTAATGGCTGAATAGTATTCCATGGTATACATATACTACAGCTTGTTAATCCATTCATGGGTTGGTGGGCATTTAGGCTGTTTCCACATTTTGGCGATTGTAAATTGAGCTGCAATAAACAGTCTAGTACAAGTGTCCTTATGATAAAAGGATTTTTTTTCCTTCTGGGTAGATGCCCAGTAATGGGATTGCAGGATCAAATGGGAGGTCTAGCTTGAGTGCTTTGAGGTTTCTCCATACTTCCTTCCAGAAAGGTCGTACTAGTTTGCAGTCCCCCCAGCAGTGTAAAAGTGTTCCCTTCTCTCCACATCCACGCCAGCATCTGCAGTTTTGAGATTTTGTGATGTGGGCCATCCTTACTGGGGTTAGATGATATCTCAGGGTTGTTTTGATTTGCATTTCTCTAATATATAGAGATGATGAACATTTTTTCATGTGTTTGTTAGCCATTCGTCTGTCGTCTTTAGAGAAAGTTCTATTCATGTCTCTTGCCCATTGATATATGGGATTGTTGGCTTTTTTCATGTGGATTAATTTGAGTTCTCTATAGATCCTAGTTATCAAGCTTTTGTCTGATTGAAAACATGCAAATATCCTTTCCCATTGTGTAGGTTGTCTCTTTGCTTTGGTTATTGTCTCCTTAGCTGTACAGAAGCTTTTCAGTTTAACGAAGTTCCATTTGTTTATTTTTGTTGTTGTTGCAATTGCCATGGCAGTCTTCTTCATGAAGTCTTTCCCCAGGCCAATATCTTCCAGTGTTTTTCCTATGCTTTCTTGGAGGATTTTTATTGTTTCATGCCTTAAATTTAAGTCCTTTATCCATCTTGAATCAATTTTTGTGAGTGGGGAAAGGTGTGGGTCCAGTGTCAGTCTTTTACATGTAGACATCCAGTTCTCCCAACACCATTTATTGAATAGGGAGTCTTTCCCCCAAGGTATGTTCTTATTTGGTTTATCAAAGATTAGGTGGTTGTAAAATGTTAGTTTCATTTCTTGGTTTTCAATTTGATTCCAAGTGTCTATGTCTCTGTTTTTGTGCCAGTACCATGCTGTCTTGACCACTATGGCTTTGAAGTACAGACTAAAATCTGGTATGCTAATGCCCCCAGCTTTATTTTTGTTACAGAGAACTTCCTTAGCTATTTGGGTTTTTTTCCGGTTCCATACAAAATGCAGAATTATTTTTTCCAAATCTTGAAAGTACGATGTTGGTATTTTGATAGGAATGGCATTGAATAGGTAGATTGCTTTGGGAAATATAGACATTTTAACAATGTTGATTCTTTCCATCCATGAGCATGGTATGTTCTTCCATTTGTTAATATCCTCTGCTATTTCCTTTCTGAGGATTTCATAGTTTTCTTTATAGAGGTCCTTCACCTCCTTCGTTAGGTATATTCCTAGGTATTTCATTTTCTTTGAGACTATGGTGAAGGGAGTTGTGTCCTTAATTAGCTTCTCATCTTGACTGTTATTGGTGTACACAAAGGCTACTGACTTGTGGACACTGATTTTATATCCTGAAACATTACTGTATTTTTTGATGACTTCTAGGAGTCTTGTGGTTGAGTCTTTGGGTTTCTCTAAGTATAAGATCAGGTCATCAGCAAAGAGGGAGAGTTTGACCGTCTCTGCTCCCATTTGGATTCCCTTTATTTCCTTGTCTTGCCTAATTGTATTGGCTAGAACTTCCAGCACTATGTTGAATAGTAAAGGTGACAGAGGACAACCTTGTCTGGTTCCAGTTCTAAGAGGAAAAGCTTTGAGTTTTACTCCATTCAGTAAAATATTGGCTGTGGGTTTGTCATAGATAGCTTCAATCAGTTTTAGAAATGTGCCACCTATGCCTATACTCTTCAGTGTTCTAATTAGAAAAGGATGCTGGATTTTATCAAATGCTTTTTCTGCATCTATTGAGAGGATCATGTGATCTTTATTTTTGCCTCTGTTAATATGGTGGATAACGTTTATAGACTTGCGTATGTTAAACCAGCCTTGCATCCTGGGATGAAGCCTACTTGATCATGATGAATGACTTTTTTGATGATAAGCTGTAATCTATTGGCTAGGATTTTGTTGAGAATTTTTGCATCTATATTCATGAGTGAGATTGGTCTGAAATTCTCCTTTTTGTTTGGGTCTTTTCCTGGTTTTGGTATCAGGGTGATGTTTGCTTCATAGATTGTGTCGGGGAAGATTCCTTCTTCCTCTATTTTTTGGAATAATTTCTGCAGTACAGGAATAAGCTCTTCCTTGAAGGTTTGATAGAATTCTGGAGTGAAGCCATCTGGACCAGGGCATTTTTTGGTTGGAAGCTTTTTTATTGTTTCTTTGATCTCAGTGCTTGAAATTGGTCTGTTCAGGAGCTCTATTTCTTCCTGGCTGAGTCTAGGGAGAGGGTGTGATTCCAAATATTGATCCATTTCTTTCACATTGTCAAATTTCTGGGCATAGAGTTTCTGGTATTATTCAGAGATGATCTCTTGTATCTCTGTGGGATCAGTTGTTATTTCCCCTTTATCATTTCTGATTGAGGTTACTAGAGATTTTACTTTTCTATTCCTCGTTAGTCTGGCCAATGGTTTATCTATTTTATTTATTTTTTCAAAAAACCAACTCCTTGTTTCATTAATTTTCTGAATGATTCTTTTGTTTTCAATTTCATTGATCTCTGATTTGATTTTGGTTATCTTTTCTTCTACTGAGTTTAGGCTTAGATTGTTCTTCTTTTTCCAATTCCATAAGATCTCTTGTGAGATTGTTGATGTGCTCTCTTTCTGTTTTTCGAATGTAGGCATCTAAAGCAATGAATTTTCCTCTCAAAACTGCTTTTGCAGTATCCCACAGGTTTTGGTAGCTTGTGTCTTCATTGTTGTTATGCTCAAGGAAGTTAATGATTTCCTGTTTTATTTCTTCCTGCACCCATCTGTTATTCAACAGAAGATTGTTAAATTTCCATGCCTTTGGTTCGGGTCGAGCATTTTTGTTAGAGTTGAGTTCCACCTTTAGTGCCTTATGGTCTGAGAAGATACAAGGTAAAATTTCAATTCTTTTGATTCTGTTGATATTTGTTTTGTGTCCCAGGATATGATCAAATTTGGAGAATGTTCCATGGGGTGATGAGAAGAATGTATATTCTTTATCTTTGGGATGGAGTGTTCTATATGCATCTATCAAGCACAGCTGTTCTAGGGTCTCATTTAAATCTCTTATATCTTTGTTTAATTGCTGTTTAGAGGATCTGTCCAGCTCTGTAAGAGGAGCGTTAAGGTCCCCTGTTATTATGGTATTATCAGATATCATATTGCTCAGACTGAGTAAGGTCTGTTTCAAGAATCTGGGAGCATTTAAATTGGGTGCATAAATATTTAGAATTGAAATGTCATCTTGTTGTATTTTTCCCTTGAACAATATAAAGTGACCATCTTTGTCTTTTTTGACTTTAGTTGCTTTAAATCCACATGTATCTGAAAATAAGATTGCAACTCCTCTTTTCTGCTGAATTCCATTTGCCTGAAAAATTGTCTTCCAACCCTTGACTCGGAGCTTTAATTTGTCTTTTGAAGCCAGGTGTGTTTCTTGCAGACAGCAAATGGATGGCTTGTGTTTTTTAATCCAGTCAACCAATCTATGTCTCTTCAGTGGGGAATTCAAGCCATTAACATTTATTGAGATAATTGATGAGTGTGGTAGTATTCTATTCGTCTTATTTTGTGACAGTCCATTGTTTAGTTTTATCTTTTGCATCAGTGTGGAGGTTAGGTTCTGTCCTTTAGTTTCTGAGTTCTTACTTTGCTGCTGATCCATTGTGGTGGTAGTGTGCAGAACAGGTTGAAGTATTTCCTGTAGAGCTGGTCTTGTTGTGGCGAATTTCCTCAATGTTTGTATATCCGTAAATGATTTGATTTCTCCATCAATTTTGAAGCTTAGCTTAGCAGGGTACAGAATTCTGGTCTGGAAATTGTTCTGTTTAAGTAGATTAAAGGTAGATGACCATTGTCTTCTTGCTTGGAAAGTGTCATTAGAGAAGTCTGCGGTCACTCTGATGGATTTGCCCCTGTAGGTCAACTGGCGCTTGCTCCTGGCAGCTTGCAGAATCTTTTCTTTTGTCTTGACTTTGGACAGGTTCATCACAATGTGTCTTGGAGAAGCTCGGTTAGAGTTGAGGCGACCTGGAGTCCGATAGCCCTCTGAAAGCAGTGTGTAGAATCTTTGGTGATATTTGGGAAATTTTCTTTTATAATATTCTCTAGTATGGCTTCCATCCCTCTGGGGCATTCTTCTTCCCCTTCTGGAATTCCTATAACTTGTATGTGGGAACGCTTCATAAAGTCCCATAATTCTGACAGTGAATATTCTGCTTTCTCTCTCTTCTTTTCTGCCTCTTTTACTATCTGAGTTATGTCTTCTACCTCTGAAATTCTTTCTTCTGCATGGTCTAACCTGTTGCTGATACTTTCCATTGCATCTTTAAGTTCCCTAATTGACTGTTTCAGTTCCTTCAGCTCTGCTATATCCTTTTTATATTCTTCATATTGTTCATCTCTTATTTGATTCTGTTTTTGAATTTCCTTTTGGTTATTTTGCACTGTATTAGCAGTTTCCTTCATTGTTTCCGTCATTTCTTTCATTGTTTTCAACATGTGTATTCTAAATTCCCTTTCTGTCATTCCTAACATTTCTTTATAGGTGGAATCCTCTGCAGTATCCAACTCATGGTCCCTTGGCAGGATTGTTCTGGACTGGTTCTTCATGTTGCCTGGAGTTTTCTGCTGATTCTTCCTCATGAGTGATTTCTTTTATCTGTTTCCTTGCCCTAATTTTCCTTTCACTTCCTGTTGCTCTTTAAGTTCTCGTGCCTGTTGACTAAGGGTTACAGGACCAGAAGGGTGAGAAGGTTGAAGAGCAAAAAAGGGATGAAAGAAAGGAGGACCGAGTGTTAAGAAAAAAAAAAGAAAAATTGAGAAAGGAGAGGGGGTGGGTAAAAGGAATATTGACAAAAGGAAGAGAGGCACAGAAAGTGGGAGACAGAGCAATATAGGTGTAGAATAGGGTACTTTGATACAACCTTTAAAAAAACCCACCTTCTGGGGGTGCCCAGTTGGGTGGTTCCCTTGAGGTCAGCAGCTCTTTGCTAACCTGATTAGACACAGTACCCCACCTCCACCAAGTAGAGAGGAAAGACAAAAATGCTTTAAATCAAACCAAAACAAGCAAACAGAAAACTTTAAAAAAAGTTAAAAATTGGGTGGAAAACCAAATAATAGCGGTAGAAACACTAATAAAAATGAAGTTCTAATTATTGAAATAGGCAGCAATGGGAAATTATAATTAAAGTAGAAAAATTGAGAAAGAAAAAGGATCTGTATGGAAAAGGTTGAACTTAAAAAACAAAACAACATCAACAATATCAAAATAAACAAAAAAAAACCCAAACAAACCAAAAAAAAAAAAAAAACACAACCAAAAACAAAGCAGTATGTATATGTTATTGAATATTGTCTGGGCAACACGTGGTCTTCTGGGCTATGAGATGTTAATCACAGTTCTGATACGACTGGAGGCTGCTAGTTTCTCAAACCCCAGCAGGTAGACACCCTAAATCTCTCTTCAGCCCACTTAAAAGGCACTTTGAACTTGTTCACTTGCTGAGCAGAAGCTTTCCCAGGGAAGTGCTTGTCGCTGGAATCACTGCTGAAGTGGCTATCCACTTACCCTGTGTGCCAAAACTGGTCTCCCTCTGCCCCCGAGGGTTAGGGCTGCAAGGCGGCTCAGACCCGCCCTTAGGCTACTTGGTCGCTGGGTTACCAGCTCCCACCCCATTCTAGCTCTGGGACCCTGAGGGCGGAGCTTGCCGGGGCAGATCACTCACAATGGCTGCCTGTGACCCAGAGCCAAACACTATTAGCTCCGTCTGGCTCAGCGGCTCAGACTGGGGCCCTAGACAAAGGCCAATGTTCTCCGCATTCCCGCTCAGGCTCTCCCCAAGGCAGTTCAGCTGAGTGCCAAGTCCAAAGACACCAAAACAGTTCACAGGTAAGGCCTTTCTGGTTTGCAGTCTCGCAGCTACTGAACTTACAGTTGCGGGCGGGTTTAGACGGATTGAACACACGCAACCACTTGCCGGTTTTCCACTGTTTTAGTCCTTCTCTTGGGGTCCAGAAGTCTCTCGCTGACTCCCTGTATCCTCTCAGGGGTGATGATAGGCAGATCCCACCAGCCAGAGATGCCTGGAGTCCTATCTCCCCAGACTCACGGTGTCCAGATGCAAGGAAGCTGTTACTCGGCCGCCATCTAGCTCCGCCTCCTGAGGTCTTTCTTTCTTGTTCTTATTTTTTAGAGACAGAAACTCAGTCTGTCACCGTGGGTAGAGTGCTGTGGCATTATAGCTCACAGCAATCTCAAATTCCTGTGTTTAAGTGATCCTCTTGCCTCACCCTCCCAAGTAGCTGGGACTCTAGGTACCCACCACAACACCCAGGTAGTTTTTCTAATTTTAGTAGAGATGGGGTCTTGCTCTTGCTGGAACTCTTCAAGCTGCTCTTGCTCAAGCAATCCACCTGCCTTGGCTTTTCAGAGTGCTAGGATTACAGATATGAGCTACCATGCCTGGCTCTTTTTTTAAATGTAAATTTATTTTAGCTAGATATTTTCCCCATAGCACTGCATGTGTTTTAATTGTTACTCACTTCTTAGTATTTTCTAATTTACTGCCTTAGTTAATTTTATGTTGCTATAATAGAATACCACAGACTGAGCAATATATAATAAATAGAAATTTATTGGCTCACAATTCTGGAGGCTAGGAATTCCAATATTGAGACTCTGGCATCTGGTGAAGGTCTCCTCGCAGTATCATAACATGGCAGAAAGCATCATAGGCAGAGGGAGAAAGAGAGGAGAGGAAAGGAGAAGAGAACAGCAAAGGCTTTTTTTCAATAGGAACCCATTCTCATAAATATTCCACTCTTGTAATTGGAGCACTAATCTCTTAATACTATTAGTGTTATTATGATTCTCTTTTAAATAGCTTTTCTTGGATCATGTTTATTGATATAGTCACAGTGATTTTTTAGGTTGTATTTTTGAATTATTTCTATTTATTGAGCACTATGAGCTCTAAGTTAGTGCAAGCTGATGATAATTAGAAGATCCGTTCTCCAGAGATGGTGGGTTCAAATCCAGCCCCGACCAAAAACAACAAATAAATAAATAAATAAATAAATAAATAAATAAAATCAATCTGAAATCTTAAAAAATAAATAAATAAAAAATAAAATAAATAAAATAAAAAAGAAGATCCATTTCCCCCACTCTATTTTCTATGGTACTTTCTTAGGCTCAGTTATCCCATCTATAAAATAAGAATAATTTTCTTACCTTTGATTGAGGTTATATGTCAGTACGGTGTCAGGTAAGATTCCATCGCTGGAAGAAATGTGTAAACTCTAAGTGGTTGATAAGCATTAGGACTTGGCTAGGGAATCAGCAATTGGTAAAATCTGATTTTTATATATAAACGGGGAAGGGGGGAGGGCAGGGACCCTGATAGCATATCTCCCACAGTTCTTTGGAAACATATAGCAGAACATACTTCTGACTGCTCCACATGTCTCTGTAGTGATTTGCCTGCTGCCTAAAAAAATCCTTTTAATTGGCTTCATATAGACTTTGGACAGAGTGCTCCAATTCTCTGTTTCTCTTTAGGGAATGAACTGAAATGTTCATTTTTCATGTTGTTCTTATTGTAACAATGAATCAAAGGAAAGAAAGAAAAATTGGTAAGACAATCAGGTATGAACTCTTTGCTGCTACGGTCAGACATATCCAATGAAAAGCTGTTTAACCTGGCAAAGCAGTACATTGAATGTTACCTTAAAATAACAAAGTATAATTAAATAGCCACACATTCTACTACATTTATTTTTCTGTTAGCTTTTAGAGCTTTTATATGATTTGAGGCTTGTTTTTAAACTGTAGGTTTCTCCCCAACTTTTAAAATCATGTCCAAATATTATTACATTCATTCGTTTAAGAAATATGGTTGTGTGTTACTAAGTGCTCTGAACTATGATAATTTTAGGAACTTTAATTTTAGCAATTATGATACAGATTTGCCACATAAAGTGATCTCCAAGTAGAGACATTGGCTTTGAGTAGCAACTAAACAACAATACCAACAACAAAAACAAAACAACAAACAGCTCAGAAGGAACATACCATGAAATCCTGATGTAGAAAGAACTGCCAGAATTATGGCTAAAGCATGAGGAAGGGAAATCAAGTGGTGAAGATGAGGTGCACTTCACCTTTTCAGCATTCTTTGTGTAACCTGAATTTTTAGCTCACAGTTGTTTACATGGAATCTTCTCATCCATTTTGCTTTTCTAAATTTGATTACTTAACTGTAGTTTTCCTTTTTATAGGTGTTTTTTATCCTTCAATGTATTTTTGTTTTCTTATAATTACAAGACATTTTAACTTTCTTTAGATTTTTTTCTTATCTCAAACCATAACATGGAATTAATCCTGATTTCTTTTGGCATATTAATGATCAAAACCTAGATAATAGTTGTACACAGAAGATGGGTTCATGCCATTGGAGGTAGGCACAATGCCTACAGCAGTTGTTCAAAGCATTTAGGGACAAAACAGGAATTTTTTTTTTTAATGAAAAGGAAAAAAAGGGAGAGTCAAGTTTATGCTGATACTTTTAACTCTTTTTTTCACTAAGTCTCTTTTGTGATTTTTAAAATTTTATGTGCTCTCTTTATGTCTTTTAAATCCTAATGTTTAATTTTTAACTGGACTTTTCTTTCTTCCCTCCCTCCTTCTCTCTTCCGTTTTTTCTTCCCTCCCTCCCTCCTTCTTTATTTCTTTTCTTTTTTTTTTTGAGACAGAGTCTCACTTTGTCACCTTGGTTAGAGTGCTTTGGCATCACAGCTCACAGCAACCTCCAACTCCTGGGCTTAGGCAATTCTCCTGCCTCAGCCTCCCAAGTAGATGGGACTACAGGTGCCCGCCACAATGCCCAGCTATTTTTTGTTGCAGTTTGGCCTGGGCCGGGTTTGAACCTGACACTCTTGATATATGGGGTCGGCAGCCTACTCACTCAGGATTTCAAAATAACCTACCTGGATTCAAATTCAAACTCTTCTGTTTTCCACATTGTGAAATTGGACAAGTTACTTAATTTCTCTGCAACTCTCTCGTTTTCTCCCGTTTCCATAAGAATGATGTGAAGACTACTGTAACTGGGATCACTGCCTGATACTGAGCAAGTATCAATGAATGTTAAGTAATATAATTTTTATTATTGCACTATATTTCAATGATGGGGTTCAGGACCCTGTATCCTAAAATATGACATGTTGGCATTGGGGAAAACTGCAGAAGCAGGAAGGTTCCTCCCTTGAATAAGGTCAAATAACCTAGGCAAGTCATTCTCTGACTTTGTCCCTAAAGCAGGTTGTAAGATTTTCATACTAGAAGTACCCAGCACCTATCCAGAGTAAAGGAACATCCTTATCGCTGAAGAAAGTCATAGAGAATTGCCTGAATGATGAGACTTGTTAATTCCCCTCCAGTTTATTACCACGACACCATACCCTTTTGTCTTTTCATCCTCTATCTCCATAACTGTTCAGTCTGCATCAAACCTAAACCTAAAAGCACACCCGTATCTTGGAGTTTTTATTTCTTTATGAACTCTCTCATGCTATGCAAAGTTTATCTTAAATAATTTGTATGTTTTTCTCTTGAATTCTGTCTTTTGTTGTAGAGATCTGAGCTCTGAACCTAGCAATAGGTAATAAAAAGATATTTTTCTTTCCTCTAAAACATACAAGGTATTTGTCTGTAATTTATCCCTTTTGGTTGCTTTGTAAACCCTCTTTCACTTTTACCATTGTCAACACTGAAGTGGTTTATTTAAAGATAAGCTTTTATTTATTTGCCTAAACTTGTCAAAAAGATAAATTATTTTAATCAATAAAATTTTTAAGTAAAATTAATCTTGTTTTTAATTTTTTTTGGATTACAATGACAAGTTCCTCTCAATTTGTGGCCTTTCTTTCTATTTCATACATGTTTAATTCTTCGCTCCTGCTTTTTGAAGTAAGGAAGAGAATATAACGTAGGCTATGTTATGTGTGGGTTCAGGTGATTTTTTTCATCAGTATTATTTTAGAAACAGTCACCTGAAGAGGCAAAGAAATTCAAATTTTGCCTTCCTTTCCCCATGCATCCTAGAGAATAAAATAATCCTTAAAATAATAACTGAACTCTCAGGATCTTGAATGTACCACACTCACTTTTTTAAAAGATGATAAAACAATCACAACTAATACTACAGGCTCATCAGATTGTGTAGAACATTTACTCTAGCTAGCTCAGCCTAAGTCTCACTATCTGAAATCATTTCCCTTCTTTAATTATAACATGCCTTTTATTAATTCCATAGCTCATATTTGTCACACACAATTGTGAGATCTGTTAACTCTAATTTCTCAGAGGCCAGGTATTACATATTCTAGGTGCAAACTATATTATTCCCTTCAAATGATTAAAATTCATAATCCAGATTCATATTCTAAGTTATCAGAATAATATATCAAGCACCAGAAATAAAAAAACTCTCAAATAGAAGGTTTATGTATATCAGTAGCAACTGCATAAATTCATATACTACCTGAAGAATTGACTGTGCTGTGTTTCACACAAACTGATTTAAGTTACAACTGGATTCACATGAGCTTGTGAAAGTGCCCCAATAAACATACAAGTAATTTTAGAATACTTTAATATGTGGGTCTTTATTTTATTTATTTATTTGAGACTAAGTCTTACCTTGTTGCCCAGGCTGGAATGCCATGGCCTCATAGCTCACAGCAACTCTTGGGTTCAAGCAATCCTTCTTTAGCTGGGACTTCAGGTACCTGCCACAATGCTCAGCTATTTTTTTCCTATTTTTAGTAGAGATGGGGTTTTGCTCTTGCTCAGGCTCATCTAGAACTCCTGAGCTCAAGCAATGCACCCGCCTCAGCCTCCTAGAGTGCTAGGATTACAAGCATGAGGCACTGCGCCTGGCCTAATATGTAGGTCTTTATATTATGATATATAAAATATCTATGAAGATGATAATAATGACAGTACAAGTTGACCCTCCTGTGTGCCAAACACGTAGTGTACAATAATTGCCACTTGGCAAGCACTGTTGGGCTCATGAGTGGTTAATTTCCAAAACCCCCCAAACTGAAAGTGTGCAAGATTATGTCTAAATCTATCTAAATCTAAGCTCATAGTCTTTCTACTTTACTATGTTGTTTCTGTATCATATGAGAATATTTAGTTAGTTAAAGGTAAGGACATTATTCTTAGAGTTAATTTCAGTTCATCTTTTCAGCTTCATAGTAATATAAAATTGAACTAACTTTCTTAATTCAAAGAGAAGTAATAGTATTCATCTATAAAGCTGATGAGAATTTTATGAGAGTAAATGATTCTGATTTCATACCCTCATCTCTAGGAACAGAAGACCAAAGTGAAATCCTCAACTGTTATCAAAGGCATGGGCCTGAGTGAAGAATTGTCTTTGGGGTATGTTGATAAATGCAAAGTGGAAAGAAAAGCTAGGGCAACTGAAAAATTAATGAAAAACAAGAATCAATACCATTTCTTGAAATAATATCTGCAATATCAGTTGCTCTTCTTATATAAAAAATCTCCATGTAAAATCAAAAAAATTTATATGCTTTGAGATAAAACAAGGCTTGATCTACTTCTAAAAACAACTGTTTTATAGTTGTAGAATTGTGAGTTATTCTGATAACTCAGAATAATTATTATAATATTATTCTGATAACAGAATAATTCACATTTAGACATATAATTATGTATGTGTTCATTGGGACATAAAATGAACTATCATTAAAGCAATGATATATTGTAAAGAGATATACTGTATTTCCCTTAAGGAAGAAGGTTGCTGAGATAATCTACTAATGTCAAAAAAGGACCTGGAAGAATGAAATCCAATAGCTCTATTGCCTGTGAATCATTGTCCACTTTATGTTCACTCAGTATATTTTACCTTTGTCATGACAAAGAGACCTTCCAGCAGAGAGTAAAAGAACTTTTTGCAAGGAAATATTTTTAAAAGTTTTTGTTCTTTAATTAAGTAAAGTGAAAAATAGATTTATACATGTGGATCAATGAAATGTTTTAATTTTCAAATTTTTCAAATTTTCTCAAATATTCATATCTCAAATTAGTGACAATTAGAATCAATCACTCATAATGTATGTTTTAGTGTTTGTTGACTAAAGTTTGCTATAGAGGACTCATCGATTAAACTATTGTTCATCCACCTAAGGGGATCCTAGGCAGCTGAGTTCTCTTATGTATAGACATGAAGAAAGAAATTAAGAATAAATTAATTGAAAATATAATTTATAGACAAGAATATAATTTCTCAGGGAATTATTTATTTTTTTTCTTTTTGAGACACAGTCTCAAGCGGTTGCCCTGGGTAGAGTGCTGTGAAATTTCAGAATAACTGTATTAGATATTTACCCAAGGGGAAATTTCAGAATACCATGAGAGTACACAGGTTTTGGTTACATGATTTGTTTTTGTACATTTTAGGTCAAAGTTACAAATGTGCCTTTCACCCAGAAAGTGTGCATTGCTAAGTGCAAGTATAAGGCATGAATTTACTCAATCTTTCCCCCTCCCATCTACTTGATTTAAATTGAGTTTTACTTCCTTATGTGCACATGAATAGTTCAATTAATCCCAATTTAGTATTAAGTACATTTGAGTACCCGTGATTGTTTTTCCATTCTTGTGATACTTCATTTAGAAGGTGGGTCTCCAGTTATGTCCAGGTTGTTGCAAATGATACTAGATCACCGTTTTTATGGCTGAGTAGCACTTCGTGGTATAAATACAGCATGTTTTATTAATCCATTCATATGTTGATGGGCACTGGGGTTGTTTCCACCTCTTTGCAATTGCAAATCATGCTGCTATAAACATTTGAGTATAAGTGTATTTTGTATAAAATGTTTTTTGTTTTTCTCCTTTGGGAAAATACCTATAACAGGTAGGAAGATTGCTAGATCAAATGGGCAGGCCTACTTTTTGTTCTTTGAGGTATCTCCATAATACTCTCTAGAGAATTATACTATTGTGCAGTCCTACCAACACTATATTAGTTCCTTTTTCTCTGCTTTCATGCCAGCATCTGTAATTTTGAAAAAAATTTTTTTTGATAAAAGATAGCCTTTCTCACTGGCGTTAGGAAATAACTCATTGTGGTTTTGATATGTATTCCCTAATGATTAGAGAGGTTGAGTATTTTTTTCATGTGTTGGCCACTAGTTGATTTTCATTTGAAAGGTTACTGTTTATGGCTTTTGCCAACTTTTTCAATGTGATTGTTTGACTTTTTTCATCACAAACAAGTAGGCTTCATCCCAGAGATGCAAGGATAGTTCAGTATATGCAAATCTATACGTGTATTTCACCACATAAGTAGAAGCAAAAACAAAGATCATCTGATCTTCTCAGTAGACTCAGAAAAAGATTTTGACAAAATTCAGCACCCTTTTTTCATAAGAATGCTTACCAAAATAGATGTATACCTCAAAATAATAAAAGTCATATGTGACAAACCTCATAATCAGCATTATTTTAAATGGGGAAAAATTAAAAGCATTCCTACTTAGAAGTGGAACCAGACAAGTTTGCTCATGATCACCACTTCTATTCAACATAGCATTTGGTTTGCTGTTCTGCTATCTGATAGGTTCAAGGAATTTCATAACTTGCAATTGTTATTAGTGCAAAAACAAAGTTCTTTCTTGTTTTCTATATTATCAAGCAAAAACTAGTAATTTCTTAGGCTAACTAAGAAGAAAAGGAGAGAAGATTCAAGTAAATAATATCAGAAAGGAAGAAGACATTACAATATAAGAAACATAATTATTCAAAATTCTTTATGCAAAGCATTATAAGAGACTATTATGGACAATTATATGCCAATAAATTGTATAACTTAGAAGAAATGGGTAAACTTCTAGACAAACAAAATTCTATCAAAATTAAATTATGAAAAATTCCATCAATTCTATCAAAATTGAGTTATAAAAAAATAGAAAATCTGAATGGATTAATTATGGGTAAGGAGATTAAATCAGTAATAAAAAGTATCTTATGGAAGAAAATCCAAGGACCTGATGGATTTTTATAATTTATGTTTCCAACTTTAGTGTCCCTGCTGAGCTCTATATTCTTAGAGGAAATTGATTATTGAAGATCTTAACTTAGATGCCTAATATATATCTTTAACCTAATATCTCCTAAACTGAGCAGTCTTTGCCCCTCAATTAATAATAACAATATTCTAGTTGTTAAGGGCAAAATCATTGGGTCATCATTTATTTCTCTCTCCCCACTCAAACCTGGAGTACATTCTATAGCTTTCTATACAAAATAGATCTATAATCCATTCATTTCCTGTATTATTACAAAAAAATTCCTATCTGCTCTCACCACTTAGACCTTGAAACCATGTCTTTTCTCCAGACACCACAGAGCAGTGTTGCTAAAATATTAATATGTTAGGTCATGACAATCCTCATCTCAAAACTGTCTAATACTTTTAATATCATGTGGAATAGAAGCTCAAGTACTAATAATGGTCTACTTTTCCTCCTTATCTAGGCCCGGTATTACCACTGATTCCTTCTCTTCTTTGCTTTCTAATGATGTATTACTTATTAGAACTCTCTTCTTTGCTCAGTCCACTCCAGCTACACTGGCCTCCTTTATGTTGTTCTAGAATACTAAGTAAGCTTTCTTTACTCCTTTATGTTGTTCTAGAATACCAAGTAAGCTTTACTTTGTGTTTCTTCCTTTGTCTAGAATTTCTTCCTCAGGTCTCTCCGTGATTCACTACCTCTCCTCCACCAGGCATACTGAACATCTATCATCTCAAATAAATGCTAGAAAGCACTAGGAATACTTAACTAAAATTGCAAATTTTCCCTTTGCCCTAAACAAAAAACAAATTACTACCTCATTTTACTACTTTATTATACCCTATACAATTTTTCAACATCTAAAATATTATATGGTTTACTTACTAATCTTGTTTGTTGCCAGTTTTTCTTGCTACAATATGAGACACGTTGGCTGCAAAATTTAAAAAGACACTTACTTGCAGGGTCATGCAAGTGCAGCTCATGCTTGTCCCAGCTCTGATTCTGTGAAGGCAAAGATTTTAATACATTTATTAGCTGATACATCCCGAATGCCCACAACAGTACCTGCAGTAGATGTTTACCAAAATATTTACTGACTGAATATATCATAGATACTCATAGCAATAACAATAGTTAACAATAATTTCAGAAACCCAATATAGCCCAAACAGTATCTGCTAATCAGTACTGGAATTTAATAAGAACTTCATCCCCAATGACTTTTTGTTAATTTTTTTCACATACATATGGTGTAAAATGCCTGGAACAAGTAGTTCCCCTCTTATCTGCAGTGCATATGTTTTGAGATCCCCCAGTGGATGCCTGGAACCTTGCATAGTATGGAACTCAGAGTCTCTCTCTCTTTCTATATATATATATATATATATACACGATTTTTCCCTGTATACACATACTTATGATAAATTTTAATTTATAAAGTAGGCATAGTAAGAGATTAACAGCTATAAATAATAATAAAATAGAATAGGCTTGGCATCTGTAGCACACCACATATGGTGTATAAGGCACCAGCCATATACACCAAGGCTGGCAGTTTCGAACCCAGCCAGGGCCAGCTAAACAATGACAACTGCAACAAAAAATAGCTGGGATTGTGGTGGGCATCTGTAGTCCCAGCTAGATGGGAGGTTTAGGCAAGATAATGGCTTGAGCCCAAGAGTTTGAGGTTGCTGTGAGCTGTGACACCATGGCACTCTACCAAGGGTGACATAATGAGACTCTCTCAAAAATAAAATAAAATAGGGCAGTGCCTGTGGCTCAAGGAGTAGGGTGTCAACCCCGTAAACTGAGGATGGCGGGTTCAAGCCCAGCCCTGGCAAAAAAAAAAAAAAAAAAAAAAAACCTGGAAAAAATTAAAAAAAAATTAAAATAAATAGAACAATTATAGAAATATGCATATTGTAATTGAGAGAGCAGGCCCAGTGAGCCAAGCCGACACCATTTTGAATACCCCTAGGAAGAGCCAATCAGTTATAGGTGGGAAAATATCCAATATTCTGAAGCTAGCACAGCCAATAGAATTATGACAGGTTGTGAATCAGCCAATCAGGAAGGTTGGCAGTTGGAAACCCCCCACTATAAAACCCCTTGTGTTCATAGACTTGGGGCTTTCAGCTCTCTCCTGCTGCGCCAGGTAGATCTGAGGGTTCGAGTTCAAGCTTGAATAAAGGCTCTTTGCTTTTGCATCAGACTTGGCTCTTGGGTGGTCTTTGGGAACTCCACATCTAGGCTTAACATTTGGGGGCTGGTCCGGGATTCCGAAGATCCCTGAGAACTCCAACCCAAAGAGCTGGTAAATGTTAAGTGTTGGTTTGAATGTTTCTGTGTGTCTTTCTTTTCTGTTCATGTTTTCGGTATAGGGCCAGGAGTTTAGTGGTGCCGGGGAGGTCTAGGTGGATGCACTAGACCTGGGGAAGGGCACTGGCCTGGGGATTTGGAAGATATTCCAGTCCCTTCTAAAGGGGATTTTATACCTCTGGTTTCTTTGAGTGGACGTTGGGGGTTGCTCCCACAAAATGGGAAAGGCTGTTGTCCCAGTTTTGGTTTTGCCTTTGATCACCCAGAGGACTGGTACTGTCTGTCTTGCGTGCACTGTGTGTGTTTTTGTCTTGTATTGGATTGTACAGATGAATGAAATGGGACAGGCACAAACAAGAGGAACAACCTCCTTTGTCTCTTATTTTAGAACACTTTAAGGACTTTAAGGACAGGGCCCAAAGTTTGGGGCTCGTTGTCAAGAAAGGCAGATTAGAAATTCTCTGTAGGAGCTAGTGCCCACTTTTAATGTGGGCTGGCCTGCAGAAGGGACTATCTATCTCCTGATTATTTTCCAAGTTAAAGATGTTGTGTACCGGCTGCGTACCAGTCATCCTGATCAAGTTCCTTATATCACCACCTGCAGGACCTGGTACAGGACTCTCCTGCCTGGCTCAAGCCAATTTTACCATCTCCACAGAGGCAGCCAAACATGGTCCTCACAGTTAGTGAAAAAGCTCATGAAGAAAACCAGCTAGAGCCACCATGCCACCCTACACCATCCTACAGAGTGGTGCAGAACCAGAAGACCTTTTTCCTCCCCCTTACCGACTTCCTCCCGCGGGCCCACCACAGCAGGGACAACTTTCCCCAGGAGAGGCAGAAGCAGTGGGGGGGGGGGCAACGGGGAGCCCACCTTACACCAGACAATGGGCCCATCGTGAACAGCCCCGGCCAGCAGCTAACTCCACCACATTGCTGCTCCGAGCTGTAGGGCCCACAGATGAGGATGGGAGCCAGACCCTTCATTGTTGGCCTTTCGCCAACAAGTGATCTGTACAATTGGAAGATGCAAAACCTTAAGTTCTCAGAAAAGCCCACAGCTCTCATTGATTTGTTAGACTCTATCCTTTTTACCCACCAGCCCACTTGGGATGATTGTCATCAGTTGTTGCAGGTATTATTCACAACTGAAGAAAGGGAAAGAATTCAGACAGAGGCCAGGAAGTCGGTCCCTGGCGATGATGGGAACCCCACTGCAAACCCAGCACTGATAGATGCTGCATTCCCACCAGTTTGCCCAGATTGGGACTTCAATACAGCAGAAGGTAAGGAGAGGTTCTGGGTCTACTGCCAGGCTCTGATGGGGGGTCTCTGGAGAGTGGCTCAGAAGCCGACTAATTTGGCCAAAGTAGGAAATGTGCAGCAGGAGAAGACTGAATCTCCTGTAGCTTTTTTAGAGAGAATCATGGAAGCATTTCGTATATACACGCCCATGGATCCAGAGGCTGAGGAGAATAAGGCTGTGGTCATTATGGCCTTTGTTAATCAGTCTGCCCTGATATTAAAAGAAAACTTCAGAGAATAGATAGGCTAGCTGAGAAATCCTTACAAGACTTATTAGCAGTGGCATAGAAGGTATATAATAATAGAGAAACCCCAGAAGAGAAACATGCCCAAACTGGGGCAGCTACAAGCAAGAAACAGACACAGGAGTTAGCCAAGATTTTGCTCGCTTCCATGGAAGATTCCCCTGGAGAACGAGAACAGAGGTTGCGGAAGCTTGCCACTGGAAACGGTAAGGAGCCATCCCCGGGGGAGCGCCCATGATTGCACAAGGACCAATGTGCATACTGCAAGGAGAGTGGACACTGGGCAAGAGACTGTCTAAAGAAATAGGGCTGTTCCCAGGGTGAAACACACATTTTAGAACTTTGGAAACCCAGTGATTAGAGGGATCCGGGTTCAGATCCCCTCCCCGAGCCCAGGGTAGCTCTCAAAAGTGGAGCGGACTCCCATAGACTTTTTGGTCGACAGGGGAGCTCAACATTCAGTTTTGATTGATAACCTAGGCAAATTAGTTAACAAAAAGTCCTGGGTACAGGGCGCTACCAGGATGAAACAGTATTCATGGACTACCTGAAGAACTGTTGACTTAGGGAGGGGCCGGGTATCCCATGCTTTCATGGTCATCCCAGACTGTCTGTACCCATTGCTAGGTAGAGACCTTTTAACCAAAATTGGGGCCACAATTTCCTTTGGACAAGGTAGCCTCCAGGTCACGGATGGGCAAGGGCACTGTATCCAGGTCCTGACAATGCACCTGGAAAATGAACATAGACTCCACCACCGGCCTCAAAACATTAGTAAGGGTATGTCAAGCTGGCTGGCCACCTGCCCAACCACATGGGCAGAAACAGGAGGAGTGGGACTGGTGGCACACCAACCACCCATTATAGCAGAGCTCAGACTCAGAGCCGAGCCAATCTGGGTAAAACAATACCCCATGTTGTCAGAGGCCAGGAGAGGAATCCAGCCACACATCAGGTACCTCCTTGAAGTGGAGATTTTAATTCCCTGCCAGTCATCCTGGAACACCCCTCTGCTGCCAGTCAAAAAGCCCCATACCAATGACTACTGCCCAGTGCAGGACTTATGGGAGGTCAATAAGCAGGTACTGGACATACACCCTACCATGTCCAACCTGTATACTCTCCTAAGTTCCCTCCCCTCCCTACCGAATCTGGTACACCTACTAAATCTAAAAGATGCTTTCTTCAGTCTTCCCTTGGCACCCCAGAGTCAAGCCCTGTTTGCTTTTGAATGATGTGACCCAGAATGGGGCCTTAATGGACAGCTGACCTGGACCTGCCTACCACAAGGATTCAAAAACTCACCAACCATCTTTGATGAAGTTCTACGTGAAGACCTGGGTGAGTACTGCAGGCAACACCCCAATCTCACCCTCCTCCAATATGTAGATGACATTCTGATAGCCAGAATAACAAACAAGATGCGAGAGCGGTACATGGGACCTGCTCCATAACCTGGGGAATCTGGGATATCGGGCATCGGCAAAGAAGGCCCAGATCTGTCAAACAACAGCAAGTTATTTGAGCTACGTTTTAAAGGATGGGCAGAGGTGGCTTTCAGATGCCAGGAAAGATACTGTACTGAAGATCCCCACTCTCAGTACGCCAAGACAAGTTCGAGAGTTCCTGGGAACTGCTGGGTTCTGTAGATTATGGATCCCTGGGTCCACTGAGGTAGCCAAGCCCTTATACGAGGCCACCAAAGAAGGGCGATCCTTCTGTTGGTCGGAGGACATGGAACAGGCCTTTCAGAACCTTAAAACCGCCCTGCTATCCTCCCCTGCGCTGTGCCTCCCAGACATCACAAAACCCTTCCACCTCTATGTGGATGAGCACAGAGGTGTAGCCACAGGGGTGCCGACCCAGACTCTGGGACCATGGAATTGGCCAGCGTCAAAAAAACTGGACCCAGTAGCGGCGGGCTGGCCTGCATGTTTATGCATTATAGCAGCTACAGCCTCAATGGTTAAGGATGCAGATAAGATAACCCTGGGACAGGAGCTGGATGCAGATAAGATAACCCTGGGACGAGCTGGACAGGAGCATGCCATGGAAGGAGTATTGAAACAGCCACCAGATCAGTGGATAAGCAATGCCAGGTTAACCCATTACCAAGGGTTACTGTTGAACCCTCCCCGGATCCAGTTTGCGCCCAGCACGGCCCTCAGTCGGCTACCCTACTGCCTAACCCGGATGCGGAGGCACCCCTCCATGACTGTGTAGACATCTTGGCTCAAGTCCACAGTCTCTGGCAAGATTTAACTGACCAGCCACTGCCAGATGCAGAAGAAACCTGGTATACAGATAGCAGCAGCTTCATGAAGAACTGACGCAGGTAGGCAGGGGCAGTGGTAGTCTCGGAGACTGAGACGCTCTGGGCAGCGGCGCAAAGGGCAGAGCTTGTGGCACTCACCAAAGCACTGACTTTGGGTAAAGGAAAAAAGTTAACATCTATACAGACAGCAGGTACGCATTTGCCATCGCCCACATCCATGGCGCTGTATACCAAGAGAGAGGCCTACTAACCGCAGAAGGAAAAACAATTAAAAATAAACAAGAAATCCTAGATTTACTGGTGGCCATCTGGTTACTGAAAAAGTTAGCAATCATTCACTGCCTGGGACATCAAAAGTTCAACACCCCGACAGCCAGAGGAAACCACCGGGCAGACCAGGTAGCTAAGGAAGTGGCCCTTGTAGCAGAACCAGTGCTGGCCAAGCAGCTTCCAGACCCCGGTCCCACAGAACTGCCTGACCAACCAGAATACACCAAGGAAGACATCATATGGATAAAGAAGATACCCATGACCCAGTACCTGAATGGATGGTGGCTCACTTGTGACAGTAAAGTCCTCTTACCCACCTGTCTTGGACTGCAGGTTTTGCGCCAAATTCACCAAGCTACCCACATGGGATCCAGAAAACTGAAGGACCTCGTCTGCCATGCCAACATTAAAATTGAGCAGTTAGACACCAAGGTAAATCAGGTAGTAATGGCCTGCAAGACATGCCAATTAACCAATGCCAGGGCAGGCCCTACCAGCCAAGGAACTCGATTACAGGGCAATAAGCCCGGCACCTACTGGGAAGTGAACTTTACTGAGATAAAGCCCGAGAAATATGGGTACAGATATCTCTTAGTCTTTATAGATACCTTCTCAGGATGGGTGGAAGTCTTCCCCACCAAGCATGAAACTGCTCAGGTGGTGTCCAAATAGATAGTAGAAGATCTTCTACCCAAGTATGGATTCCCTACCCTGCTGGGTTCTGACAATGGACCAGCCTTTATCTCCCAGGTAACTCAGGGAATAGCAACTGCTACAAGGTCAGATTGGAAATTACATTGTGCATACAGGCCCCAAAGTTCAGGGCAGATAGAAAGGATGAATAGAACCCCAAAGGAGACCTTACCTAAATTAACCCTAGAGACTGGCAGAGACTGGGTGGCTCTCCTTCCCTACACCGTATACAGGGTTAGGAATTCCCCTTATGTGCTAGGACTTACCCCTTATAAAATTATGTTTGCTTGATCCCCTCCCATCACTTCCAGCCTACAATCCAAGCTCATAGCTGAATTTGAGGACCGTGACTTACTCTTTTCTTTGCAATGCCTCCAGAGAGTCCATTCAGACGTCTGGTCCCACCTCAAGGCAATTTATGAGGCCAGACCTTACCTTACCTAGAACCACATAAGTTCCGGCCAGGCAACTGAGTGCACATCAAAAGACACCGGCGGGAAACGCTCAGCCTCAGTAGAAAGGACCTTACATCGTCGTCCTGACAACCCCCACCGCCCACAGGGTCTACAGCATCACTTCCTGGGTCCACCACACCCACATGACATTGGCTGATCCCTTCGCCATCAAGGAAAACTTTGTCTCACAATGGAAGGTGGAGTGGAACAAAGACAACCCTTTGAAACTCAAACTCACATGCTCTATGCTGGCTGCCTAACGCTACTGCTGACTATATGTACTTTCTCCTGAAGCCCACATCAACCCCTAAACGTTACCTGGCAGGTCATCAGCACTAGTACAGGAACTTGAATCAGACCTCGAGAATCACCCATGAGGCGCTTGGTTCCCTGAGCTCCTGGTGGACATAGAAGACCTTATAGATACATCAGTGTGGGAAAAAGATCATTTTTATGTATGCCCAGGCCACTGGGTAGATAAGTGTGGAGGGGAGAAAGTCTATTTTTGTGCATCATGGAGCTGTGTTTCAATGGGCCAGATCTGGTGGACTGCCCCGAAGAAGGGAGATTTCATAACTGTAAAAAGAAAAGTAAACCCTAGTTGTTGCAGAACTTCAGTTTGGATCAGAACTAACCCTCGGTGTGACCCAGTAAGCATAACCTTCACCCCTGCAGGCTGCACAGCACTAGGGTGGGAAACTGGAAAGACTTGGGGCATTCGGTTGTATGATCGAATCAGGATGGGTTACCAAGACAAAGGAGGTCCTTTTACCCTCAAGGTGCTGTACACTGCCATCACCAGCATGCCCGTAGCTGTGGAACCAAACCTAATCATAACACGCCCCCGCCCCCCCCAGGGGCCCCTGAACAAACTCATCCCACTGGGAACCTCTCAACTTACTCTAGGCAACCCGGATCCTGACCCCATTTGGAACCTCCTCACCAAAACATACCAAGTACTAAACACATCCAGGCCGGACCTTACTAGATCCTGCTGGCTGTGCCTTGATGTGAAGCCTCCTTACTACAAAGGTATCACCCTACAAGGCAACCTCACAAATGCCACTGAGGCAGGTGCTTGCCACTGGCAACAACAAGGTCAGCCCTTGATCACCCTCCAGTCAGTCTCAGGGCAAGGAACCTGTGTTGGGTATGTAACCCCTACCTATCAGCACTTACGCAGTAATACCCATAACTGGATTGGGAGAGGGTATCTCATCCCCCCTCCCCCAATAAACCTGGTGGGCATGCTCTAACTGACTAGCCCCCTGTGTCCATACCTTAGTCATGAACCAGACCAGTGATTTCTGTATATTAGTGCAACTCATACCCAAACTGATTTACTGTGAAGAAGAGGCAGTGTATTTGAGAATAGGGACTTACGGTCATGGGGCAAAGAGAGAGCTGATAACTGCTGTTACACTATCTGTCATATTAGGACTGGGATTAGCTGGGGCAGGAACAGAAATCTCATCACTCATTCTACAGGATAAACACTATGGTGCCTTAAGATCCACCATAGATGTGGACATAGAAAGGCTCGAGAAATCTATTTCTCACCTCCAAGAATCCCTCACCTCCCTCTCAGAAGACACTCTCAGAAGTAGTGTCTAAAACAGAAGAGGGTTAGACCTATTATTCTTACAGAAAGGTGGCTTGTGTGTGGCCTTAGGAGAGGAATGCTGTTTTTATGTAGACCACTTGAGGATCTAAAGGAATCCATGGCATTAGTTAGAAAAGGCCTCCAGAAATGCAAGCTAGAATGAGAGCAGTCACAGAGCTGGTATGAAGCAATCTTTAACCGGTCTCCATGGCTAACTACCCTAATATCCATCCTTGCTGGACCCCTGCTTATCTTGTTACTACTGCTGACTATTGGACCTTGTGTAATCAATAGACTCATTGTCTTTGTGAAAGAACTAGGGGGGCAGTCCAACTCATGGTGCTCAGATCACAGTATACTCCCTTAGCTGAAACCCTGGAGATATCATCCTCAGTGGCGCCATGATTGGGACCTCTGAGGTTACAAGTCAAGGGGTAAATGAGAGAGCAGGCCCAGTGAACCAAGCTGATGCCATTTTGTATACCCCTAGGAAGAGCCAGTTATAGGTGGGAAAACACCCAGTGTTCCGAAGCTAGCACAGCCAATAGAAATATGACAGGTTGTGAATCAGCCAATCAGGAAGGTTGGCAGTTGAAACCACTCTCACTGTGACTGTTGGCGGTTGGAAAACCCCACCCCATCCCACCCCCTACTCTGCTCTCATTATAAAACCCCTTGTGTTCAGAGACTCGGGGCTCTCAGCTCTCTCCTGCTGTGCCAGGTAGATCTGAGGGTCCAAGCTCGAGCTTGAATAAAGGCTCTTTGCTTTTGCACTGGACTCGGATCCTGGGTGGTCTTTGGGAACTCCACTATCTGGGCTTAACAGTAATAAGTTATTTGAATGTGGTCTCTTATTCTTTCTCTTTCTCAAAATATTGTACCGTACTCACCTATTTTCAGATTGTAATTGACTCTAGGTAAATGAGAACCCAGAAAGAAACTGGGGTATGAAAGAACTACTGTATTGCAACTTATCCAATATAGGCATGTTCTTAGACTCAAATTGGAAATCCAGTTAATGAGAAGTGGAATTGACAGGAAACTATGCTGATGCAATTTCTAATGCATCCTACTTAGGTGTCTGGCATGCTGCTAGGTATCTGGCTATAGAAGGACAAACCCAGTGAATCAGGAGAAGGTAAGGATTAACTGATGGAAACTCTGAGGACTGTCATCTCAGAGTTGTTTTTATATAAATACTAAAAACGTAAAATAAAATGCTCCACAGATAAGAGAGTGTTTCAAAAACTAAAATCTAAGTGTTAGCTGACAAATACTTACACTCACACTTCACAAATAGGTCTTCCAATTCAAAGGAAAGAAATAATCAGTTAGATATACAAGTATACCTGGGAGATATTGCAGCTCTATTCCAGACTACTGAGAAAAAGTGCCATACAATTTTTTTGGTGTTCCAGTACATATAAAAGTTATGTTTGCACAAAATGATACTCTAAGTGTGCAATAGCATAATGTTTAAAACAAGACCAGCTCTACAGGAAATACTTCAACCTGTTCTACACAATGACCATCACAACGGATCAGCAGCAAAGTAAAAACTCAGAAATTAAAGGGCAGAACCGAACCTCCACACTGTTGCAAAAGATAAAACTAAACAATGGACTCTCACAAAATAAGATGAATAGAATATACCACACATATCAATTATCTCAATAAATGTTAATGGCTTGAATTCCCCACTGAAGAGACACAGATTCGCTGACTGGATTAAAAAACACAAGCCATCCATTTGCTGTCTGTAAGAAACACACCTGGCTTCAAAAGACAAATTAAAGCTCCGAGTCAAGGGTTGGAAGACA
The DNA here is from genome assembly GCF_027406575.1 of Nycticebus coucang. Classification (NCBI taxonomy): domain Eukaryota; kingdom Metazoa; phylum Chordata; class Mammalia; order Primates; family Lorisidae; genus Nycticebus; species Nycticebus coucang. Next base: position 106,640,871 of record NC_069786.1, on the reverse strand, counting down.
ATTTTTCAGGCAAATGGAATTCAGAAGAAAAGAGGAGTTGTGATCTTATTTTCAGATACATGTGGATTTAAAGCAACTAAAGTCAAAAAAGACAAAGATGGTCACTTTATATTGGTCAAGGGAAAAATACAACAAGAAGACGTTTCAATTCTAAATATTTATGCACCCAATTTAAATGCTCCCAGATTCTTGAAACAGACCTTACTCAGTCTGAGCAATATGATATCTGATAATACTATAATAACAGTGGACTTTAACACTCCTCTTACAGAGCTGGACAGAGCCTCTAAACAGAAATTAAACAAAGATATAAGAGATTTAAATGAGACCCTAGAACTGTGCTTGATAGATGCATATAGAACACTCCATCCCAAAGATAAAGAATATACATTCTTCTCATCACCCCATGGAACATTCTCCAAAATTGATCATATCCTGGGACACAAAACAAATATCAACAGAATCAAAAGAATTGAAATTTTACCTTATATCTTCTCAGACCACAAGGTAATAAGGTGGAACTCAACTCCAACAAAAACAGTCGACCCCACACAAAGGCATGGAAATTAAACAACCTTCTGTTGAATAACAGATGGGTGCAGGACAAAATAAAAGAGGAAATCATTAACTTCCTTTAGCATAACAATGATGAAGACACAAGCTACCAAAACCTGTGGGATACTGCAAAAGCAGTTTTGAGAGGAAAATTTATAGCTTTAGATGCCTATATGCGAAAAACAGAGAGAGCATCAATAAACTCAAGGGCATCTTATGGAATTGGAAAAAGAAGAACAATCTAAGCCTAAACCCAGTAGAAGAAAAGAAATATCCAAAATCAAATCACAGATCAATGAAATTGAAAACAAAGAATCATTCAGAAAATTAATGAAATAAGGAGTTGTTTTTTTGAAATAATTAATAAATAGATAAACCATTAGCCAGACTAACGAGAAATAGAAAAGTAAAATCTCTAGTAACCTCAATCAGAAATGATAAAGGGGAAATAACAACTGATCCCACAGAGATACAAGAGATCATGTCTGAATACTACCAGAAACTGTATGCCCAGAAATTTGACAATGTGAAGGAAATGGATCAATATTTAGAATCACACCCTCTCCCTAGACTCAGCCAGGAAGAAATAGAGCTCCTGAATAGATCAATTTCAAGCACTGAGATTAAAGAAACAATAAAATATCTTCCAACCAAAAAATGCCCTGGTCCAGATGGCTTCACTCCAGAATTCTATCAAACCTTCAAGGAAGAGCTTATTCCTGTACTGCAGAAATTATTCCAAAAAATTGAGGAAGAAGGTATCTTCCCCAACACGTTCTATGAAGCAAACATCACCCTGATACCAAAACCAGGAAAAGACCCAAACAAAAAGGAGAATTTCAGACCAATCTCACTCATGAATATAGATGCAAAAATTCTTAACAAAATCCTAGCCAATAGATTACAGCTTATCATCAAAAAAGTCATTCATCATGATCAAGTAGTTTTCATCCCAGGGATGCAAGGCTGGTTTAACATACGCAAGTCCATAAACGTTATCCACCATGTTAATAGAGGCAAAAATAAAGATCATGTGATCCTCTCAACAGATGCCGAAAAAGCATTTGACAAAATCCAGAATCCTTTTCTAATTAGAATACTGAAGAGTATAGGCATAGGTGGCACATTTCTAAAACTGATTGAAGCTATCTGTGACAAACCCACAGCCAATATTTTACTGTGAAAAACTGAAAGCTTTTTCTCTTAGAACTGGAACCAGACAAGGTTGTCCTTTGTCACCTTTACTATTCAACATAGTGCTGGAAGTTCTAGCCAATACATTAGGCAAGACAAGGAAATAAAGGGAATCCAAATGGGAGCAGAGGAGGTCAAACTCTCCCTCTTTGCTGATGACCTGATCTTATACTTTGAGAATCCCAAAGACTCAACCACAAAACTCCTAGAAGTCATCAATAAATACAGTAATGTTTCAGGATATAAAATCAATGTCCACAAGTCAGGAGCTTTTGTATACTCCAATAACAGTCAAGGTGAGAAGGTAATTAAGGACACAACTCCCTTCACCATAATTTCAAAGAAAATGAAATACCTAGGAATATACCTAACAAAGGAGGTGAAGGACCTCTATAAAGAAAATTATGAAATCCTCAGAAAGGAAATAGCAGAGGATATTAACAAATGGAAGAACATACCATACTCATGGATGGGAAGAATCAACATTGTTAAAATGTCTATACTTCCCGAAGCAATCTACCTATTCAATGCCATTCCTATTAAAATACCAACATAGTACTTTCAAGATTTGGAAAAAATGATTCTGTGTTTTGTATAGAACCAGAAAAAAAACCCGTATAGCTAAGGCAGTTCTTAGTAATAAAAATAAAGCTGGGGGCATCAGCATACTAGATTTTAGGCTGTACTACAAAGCCATAGTAGTCAAGACAGCATGTTACTGGTACAAAAATAGACATAGACAATTGGAATCGAATAGAAAACCAAGAAATGAAACTAACATCTTACAACCACCTAATCTTCGGTAAATCAAACAGGAACATACCTTGGGGGAAAGACTCCCTATTCAATAAATGGTGTTGGGAGAACTGGATATCCACATGTATAAGACTGAAAATGGACCCACACCTTTCCCCACTCACAAAAATTGATTCAAGATGGATAAAGGACTTAAATTTAAGGCATGAAACAATAAAAATCCTCCAAGAAAGCATAGGAAAAACACTGGAAGATATTGGCCTGGGGAAAGACTTCATGAAGAAGACTGCCATGGCAATTGCAACAACAACAAAAATGAACAAATGGGACTTTGTTGAACTGAAAAGCTTCTGTACAGCCAAGGAGACAACAACCAAAGCAAAGAGACAACCTACACAATGGGAAAGGATATTTGCATATTTTCAATCAGACAAAAGCTTGATAACTAGGATCTATAGAGAACTCAAATTAATCCACATGAAAAAAGCCAACAATCCCATATATCAATGGGCAAGAGACTTGAATAGAACCTTCTCTAAAGAAGACAGTCAAATGGCTAACAAACATATGAAAAAATGTTCATCACCCCTATCTGTTAGAGAAATGCAAATCAAAACCACCCTGAGGTACCATCTTACCCTACTGAGAATGGCCCACATCACAAAATCTCAAAACTGCAGATGCTGGGTGTGGATGTGGAGAGAAGGGAACACTTTTACACTGCTGGTGGGACTGCAAACTAGTATAACCTTTCTGGAAGGAAGTATGGAGAAACCTCAAAGCACTCAAGCTAGACCTCCCATTTGATCCTGCAATCCCATTACTGGGCATCTACCCAGAAGGAAAAAAATCCTTTTATCATTTACAATCGCCAAAATGTGGAAACAGCCTAAATGCCCACCAACCCAGGAATGGATTAACAAGCTGTGGTATATGTATGCCATGGAATACTATTCAGCTATTAAAAAAAATGGAGACTTTAAGTCCTTTGTATTAACCTGGATGGAGGTGGAAGACATTATTTTTAGTAAAGCATCACAAGAATGGAGAAGCGTGAATCCTATGTACTCAATTTTGATATGAGGACAAGTAATGACAATTAAGGTCATGGGGTGGGGGAAGGAAAAGCAGAGAGGGAAGGAGGGGGGGGTGGGGCCTTGGTGTGTGCCACACATTCTGGGGACAAGGCATGATTGCAAGAGGGACTTTACCTAACAAATGCAATCAGTGTAACCTGGCTTATTGTACCCTCAATGAATCCCCAACAACAACAAAAAAAGATCAGAAAAACAAACAAACAAAAAAATGTCTATACTTCCCAAAGGAATCTAAAAATTCATTGTATTCCCATTAAAATACCATCATCATACATTCAAGATTTGGAAAAAAAAATTCTTCATTTTGTATGGAACCACAAGAAACCCCATATAGCCAAGGCAATTCTGATAATAAAAAAAAAGCTGGGGGTATCACCCTACTAAACTTTTTGCTATGTTACAAGGCCATAGTGGTCAAAACAGCATGATATTGGCACAAAAATAGAGACGTAGACATCTGGAATCCAATAGAAAATGAGGAGATGAAAGTAAAATCTTACAGCCACCTAATATTTGATAAACCAAACAAGGACATACACTGGGGGAAAAAAATCCCTATTCAATAAATGGTGCTGGGATAACTGGATAACCACATGTAAAAGACTCAAACTGGACGTGAACTTTCACCACTTACCAAATTTGACTCAAGATGGATAAAAGATTGGAATCTATGAAACAATAAAAGTCCTTGAAGAAATTTTGGGAAAATACCTGAAAATATTGGCCTGGGGAAAGATTTTAGTAAGACTTCTGTGGCAATTGCAACAACAACAAAAATAGACAAGTGTGACTTAATTAAACCAAAAAGCTTCTGCATAGCTAAGAAAACAACAACCAAAGCAAACAGACAACCTTCAGAATGGAAAAAGATATTTGCATATTATCAATCAGACAAAACTTGATAACTAGGAATCTATAGAGAATTCAAATTAATCAACGGAAAAAAAGACCTAATAATCCCATCTATCACTGGGCAAGAGACATGAACAGAACCTTCTGTAAAGAAGGCAGACGAATGGCTAACAAACATATGAAAAAAATGCTCATTGTCCCTAATCATTAGAGAAATGCAAACCGAAACCACCCTGAGATATCATCTAAGCCAGTGAGAATGGCCCACATCACATGGCCTGGATGTGTAGAGAAGGGAATACTTTTACACTGCTGGTGGGACTGCAAACTAATACAATGTTTTTGGAAGGAAGTATGGAGAATCCTCAAAGAACTCAAATTAGAACTTCCATTTGATCCCAGAATCCCATTACTAGGCATCTACCCAGAAGAAAAAAAATCCTTTTTTCATAAGGATATTTGCACTAGACTATTTATTGAAGCTCAATTATAATTGCCAAAATGTGGAAACAGCCCATATACCCACCAACCCAGGAATGGATTATAAACTGTCGTATATGTATATTATGGATTCCTATTCAGCCACTAAAAAAGATGGAGACTTTACATCTTTTGTAATAACCAGGATGGAGGTGGAAGACATTCTTCTTAACAAAGCATCACAAGAATGGAGAAGCAAGAATCCAATGTACTCTTTTCTAATATGAAGACAATAGATGAGCTAATACAAGGGTGGGTAGGGGAATTAGCAAGTGGGGAGGGGGGTGGAGGGAGAGGGATGGGGGGTCATGGTATATGGCACACCTCTTGGGGGCAGCACATAATTATAAGAGGGACTTTATCTAACAAATGCAATCAGTGCAACCTAATTCTTTGTACCTTCATTGAATCCCAAACAATAAAAAATAATAGACAAGTCATTATATCAAACTAAAAAAAAAAAAAAAGAAAGAAAGAAACCACTTCCTTTGCTCAGTCATAAGAAGCTACTCCTCACCTGTTAAAGATTTAACACAGGATTGCAACAATTTAGTCACATCTTTAGGTTTCATTTCTAATTCTAGTGCTTTTGCTATTTCCAACACATCTGCAGTGACTCTTTCCACGGAAATCTTGAGCTAATTAACATTATACATAAAGGTTGGTTGGAATCAGCTTCTTTCAAATTCCTATTAAAGTTAACATTTTGACCTCTTCCCTTGAATCATGAACACTTTTTTTTTTAATTTTAGAATATTACAGAGGTAAAAATGCTTTTAACAACATCTAGAATGGTGAATCCTTTCCAGAAGGTTTTCAATTTACTTTAGCCAAATCCATCATAGGAAACACTATCTATGCCAGCTTCAGGCTTTTGAAATGCATTTCTTAAGTAATAAAACTTGAAAATTGGAATTGGTCCTTGATCCTTGAGCTTCAGAATGAATGTGTGTTAGTAGGCATGAAAACACTGTTGATCTGCTTGTATATCTCCAGCAGAACTCGTGGTTGACCAGGATATTGTCAATGAACAGTAATATTTTGAAAGGAGTCTTTTTTATCTGAGGAGTAGATCACAGCAGTAGTCTTAAAATATTCAGTAAAACATGGTAAAAACAGATGTTCTGTCATCCAGACTTTGTTGTTCACCTGTATATCTTAGGCAGTGTAGATCTAACATAATTATGAAGGGTTCTAGAGTATTCAGAATGGGGAATGCACATTGGCTTCAACTTTACCAGCTACAATTGTTCCCAACAACATGGTCTTTTTTTCTGAAGGTTTGAAGCCAAGCCTTGACATTTTCTCTATAGCTATGAAAGTAATAGATGACATCTTCTTCTAGTAGAAGCCTGTTTTATCTATATTGTATCAATCTTTTTCAACACTGAAAAATCTGTTGTTCAATGTAGCTACCTTCATCAGTGACCTTAGCTAGATCTGGATATCTTGCTGAAGCTCCTATTAATATCTCAGCATTTACTTCACCTTGTAATTTTATGGAGATACCGTTTTTCCTTAAACCTCAAGAACCAACATTCAAATTCTTTCCATTGCAGCTTCAAACTCTTTCTATTGCAGCTCCCTCCCCTCTCCCACCCTTACTCAGCCCTCAGAGAACTGAAGAAAATTAGAGACTTGGTCTGGGTTATATTTTGGCTTAAGATAATGTATACCATGGAATACTATTCAGCCATTAAAAAAAAATGGAGACTTTACATCCTTCATATTAACCTGGATGGAAGTGGAAGACATTATTCTTAGTAAAGCATCACAAGAATGGAGAAGCATGAATCCTATGTACTCAATTTTGATATGAGGACAATTAATGACAATTAAGGTTATGGGGGGGGAAGCAGAAAGAGGGACGGAGAGAGGGGGGTGGGGCCTTGGTGTGTGTCACAGTTTATGGGGGCAAGACGTGATTGCAAGAGGGACTTTACCTAACAATTGCAATCAGTGTAACCTGGCTTATTGTACCCTCAATGAATCCCCAACAATAAAAAAAAAAAAAAAAAAAACAAGATAATTTTGTGGCTGTTCTGATCTTCTATCCAGACCACTAAAACTTTCTCTAGATCAACAACATGGCTGCTTTTCCTTCATTTTTTTTCTTTCTTTCCTATTTTATTTTTTATTTAGTTTTAATGAGATGGGATCTCCCTATGTTGCCTAGGCTGTTCTTGAACTGCTGGGCTCAAGCA